>NW_023994336.1:65000-180000 GCF_015586225.1 Lucilia sericata | reverse complement strand
CTAGTTCAGTTCTAGTTCAGTTCTAGTTCAGTTCTAGTTCAGTTCTAGTTCAGTTCTAGTTCAGTTCTAGTTCAGTTCTAGTTCAGTTCTATTTCAGTTCTAGTTCAGTTCTTGTTCAGTTCTAGTTCAGTTCTAGTTCAGTTCTTGTTCAGTTCTAGTTCAGTTCTAGTTCAGTTCTAGTTCAGTTCTAGTTCAGTTCTAGTTCAGTTCTAGTTCAGTTCTAGTTCAGTTCTAGTTCAATTCTAGTTCAGTTCTAGTTCAGTTCTAGTTCAGTTCTAGTTCAGTTCTAGTTCAGTTCTAGTTCAGTTCTAGTTCAGTTCTAGTTCAGTTCTAGTTCAGTTCTAGTTCAGTTCTAGTTCAGTTCTAGTTCAGTTCTAGTTCAGTTCTAGTTCAGTTGTAGTTCAGTTCTAGTTCAGTTCTAGTTCAGTTCTAGTTCAGTTCTAGTTCAGTTCTAGTTCAGTTCTAGTTCAGTTCTAGTTCAGTTCTAGTTCAGTTCTAGTTCAGTTCTAGTTCAGTTCTAGTTCAGTTCTAGTTCAATTCTAGTTCAGTTCTAGTTCAATTCTAGTTCTGTTCTACATTTTAAACTGGCCTTTTTCCAGTGTTTTATAAACCATATTTATTTTAATAAGAATCTCAGGACGTACGATATGCCTTAATTTTATTTATCTTAATATTGCTGCGATTGTGTTGATTTCCAAACACTGTCTTTTGTTGGCGATTTTACGACTTTATCTAAAGTTAATATAAAAAATAACATATATATTTCAACGTGATGTGAATTTTAGTAGAAATTAGTGAGGAGGTAGAATTTAGTTTCGGTTGTCAACAAAATTAAAATGTATATAAAAGCACATTAACATACTATAAATAATTTTAAATAAATATATACATATGTATTAATAAACATAATAAAAAAAAACTATATGTTTGTTTTTTTAATTATGTATATATGTATATTTACATACATATATACCAGCAGAAGGTGTCAATAGAACGCGCGCCACTCTCTGTGTGGTGGTTCCATATTGCCAGCTTCTTCAGTTAGTATTATATAGTATATATGTTCCCTATTTATTCCAATCAGTTGTATGTTTTCTCAACAACCTTGAGCTTGAAAATTAACAAAAACAAACATGTACGCATTATTGAATATTATGTATAGATGTTTATGTTTAGTACTTACGATCAATAGATCGATTGATGGCTTTTACTAAATGTTAATTTGAATCATAGCTTTTACGTTTTTGTTTACATTTGTTTTGTTCTTTTTGTTTTCTTGCCATAATCTCTGGAAAACATGTATTGCATGCTGATCAGCAAGAATTACGTATGATTAATGATCATCAACAAAAAAAAAAAAAAAGAAAAAAATGTACTATATGGTATATATTGTTAGATCAGTCAGAGACCAAAGACCATGTTAAAACAATTAATTGAACGGAACATTTATTTTTTTTTCTTTTTTTGTTGTGTTTTTCCTTAGAGCACTTGCTGCTATTGACGTATTTAATGTTGTGTTTGTGTGTGAATTCTGCGATCACTAGAATGCTTGTTTGTATGTATGGCGTGCCATATCTATGTATTTTGCTCTTGTAAAATGAAGTGCCTAGGTGCCTGCCAGAAATTTTTGTGTGTCCATCTATCCATCCAATAGGTTCTAGTTAGTGTATTGGCGATATAATTTTTTTTATTCGCACTGGCGTTATTTGTTCTTACGAATATCACTTGTATTTGTTGTTGTCCAATTTGAAAGTGTGCGCGTGTGTGTGTGTCTGCTGAGGGTAGTGGTAGTGAGTGTTGATTTAGAACTCTTGTTATCTGTTAACGTCGCCCATTCTATATAATTCGACTGACTGTTTTTTGTTTTGTTTGTGATTTGAGTGTGATTCGCATTAGTAGTTCTAGGTGACAGACAGACAGACAACGCGATCTGTGTTTCAATATAAAAAAATCCAACGATCGAGCAGCATTTCAGTTTTAAAAGCAACAAGTAAAACACCTAGAGAGTGTAGTCGTCCGCTTGTATATCTTCTCTTAAGACTAACTAACAATCAAAGTTTATAAAATACAAAAAAGGACTAATAAATAAATTTAATTTTTCTTTTTTTTTGTATCCCGTTAACTCAATAACAACAAACATTATCATCAACCTCGTTGCCTATGATTGATTGTTTGTTAATTATCTTTAAATAACTGATGATAAATAGTGAATAAACGTGTAGTATCATCACTGTTGTTGCTGCCTTTGTGGTCAAATTTGGTTTTAGCACAAAGAACTACCTCATCTTTAGTACAAGGATCTCTTTTTAAAGAAAATACTTTAAATCCTGTTACTGCTTTATTATTGCATAAAAATCTAAGCACAATGCCTGAGAAACGTGTTGCACCTGTTATCAACAGCTTTGAGGATTTCGAATTGAAATTGCCCGGGTAAGTTTAAGTTTAGCAATTATTCTTTGTAATTAATTCATTATGTGATTCATTACATACATTATTACGTTGTTGCAAAAAAAAAGAAAATGATCATGACAGTGATAATATTATAAACTAAAACTGATAACAAGTCTTAGTTAACTAATACTTAAGTAAATATTTACATTCATTGATTGTTGTAAAAAAGTTTTTATTATTATTTTTTTAATTTTTTTTGCTAAATTTTAACAACACTTTATCAACACGTGGATTTTTATCTATTTGCGCTTTTATTTTGTTAAATTTTCTATAAAATCTTTATAGTTTTTATAACCTAAATATGAAATTGAAATTTAGGTCATTTTTCTTTACGGAATGGCCATTTTGTATTTTGTACTTTCTGAGAAAAATTTCACTTTGTCATGCAGAAAATTTATTGGATATACATATATATATTAAAATAAATAAATTATTGTTGTTTTTATCATATAAATATTAGACATTTTGGCAAAAAAAAAATTCTGCCTTATCACCATGTAGCAGCGATCAGTGTTGAGTGATTTTGAAAACAATTAATTTGGGTCAGTTTTCCAAATGAAAACATTTTGTATTGAGGACAATATAAAATTTATAAATTTTCTTTTCAAACTTAAAAATACTGTAAAATTCTTAAAATTTTTAAAATTTGTTTTCAAATTTTATATTTTCGTCATAAGAAATTGTTAAAAATTGATGGCATACAAAACCAAAACTATACTTTTATGGATCCTCTTTAAAATGTTTTCCAACATATCAAAAATTTTCTTAAAAAGCTTATTTTCAGCAGCTTAATTGAAAATACTTTAAAATTTATAAAAAAAATTTAAAATGTTTAAGTTCGAAATTAGACTATATTTATAAAAAATTGTTCTCAAATAAAATTGAAATTATTTTAGTTAGAACCCTTATGATTTATACATCATTTTAACAGTTTTAAAATATTTTCGAACTTAATTTCGAATTTTCGAATATAACTTCGAATTTTCGAACATTGCTTAAAAATCTTATATTCTAAAACTACATTGAAAATACTTGAAAATTTATAAAAATTTTGAAAATATTTTCAAAATTTCAAAATTTTTAAGTTCGAAATTAAAAAAAAAAATATATTAAAAATACTTCTTAAATAAAACCAAAATTATATTTATATTAATCTCCATACTTGAAAGATCATTTTAACAGCTTTAAAATTTTTTCGAACATAACTTCGAATTTTCGAACATTGCTTAAAAAGCTAATTTTCTAAGGCTAAATTGAAAATTTGTTAAAATTCAAGAAATTTAACAAAATTTTTAAGTTCGTAATGAGAAACTATAAGAAATTATTCTCTAAAAAAACTTAAATTTTAATTTTATAAATTCTGTTGATACCGAAAGTATTTTAAAAATTTTCAAATTTTAGGAAAAAATTTCTAAGATTATTTTAAATTTAACTTATTAATTTAATAAAAAAACAACTAAACTAGTTTAAGTTAGTTCAATGATCTGTTTAAACAAAATTTTCTCTTTTCAAGGCCATCTGTTTGCTAAAATGCCGGGCCCCCTTTATATAAAGCATTAGAATTAAAAACATTCTCTACCTCTAAAAACTATGTAGAGTCTCGTGTTTGGCAAATGAAAAATATCTATACGATTTTATATAAAAATATAGAAAAAAATCAGACGGTCTTTTTATATATAAAAACCTATAATTTATCACAAAAGTTTGACATTAAAAACAATTTTTTAAGAAAACTTCATATATTTTTAATTTATTTCTCTTTGTTTTTGCAAACATGAAATATAAGGCCCCTTAAAAGTACTTTTTTAAAAAAAGTACCTTTACCGCTAACTTAAAAATAGATTCATATGTTATATTTTCTATGGAAATTAAAAAACTCAAATATACCTGATATATTTTTTATTGAATGTTTTTTTTTTTATAAAAACATTCTATTTATAAAACTATATGCATCTAACTATAATACAATCAGTGTGGAATTTTTTTTTTTTTTTTTGATACACCTGTGGGAAACTTAAAACAGTTTTCTTTTTGCAATTTTTAACTTGATAGATAAACAATTTGTTTGTGAGTGGGTTTTATCTTTGTTTACATAGAAACACTACATCCCTGACCTTCTGAATAACATGACTCTCTTTAATGTTTTTGTAATCAAGAGAGTCAATTACATTCTTATCAAAATTATACTCACTTTTGCAATTCTTCAAAAGTTTCAATCAGTAGTGTACTAAGCTATAGAGTATAGACTAGACTATAGACTAGAGTATAATAGACTAGACTATGACTAGACTATAGACTAGACTATAGACTAGACTATAGACTAGACTATAGACTAGACTTGACTATACTATAGACTACACTATAGACAGACTATAGACTAACTATAGACTAGAGTATAGACTAGACTATAGACTACACTATGACTACACTATAGACTAACTAGAGACTAACTAGAGACTAGACTATAGACTAGACTATAGCTAGACTATAGACTAGACTATAGACTAGACTATAGACTAGACTATAGACTAGACTATATCTAGACTATAGACTAAGACTATAGACTATACTATAGACTAGACTATAGAATAGACTATAGACTACACTATAGACTACACTATAGCTACACTATAGACCTACACTATAGACTAGACTATAGACTAGACTATAGACTACCAATAGACTAACCTATACGACTAGACTATAGACAATACTATAGACGACTATAGACTAGACTATAGACTAGACTATAGACTAGACTATAGACTAGACTATAGGCTAGACTATAGACTAGACTATAGACTAGACTATAGACTAGACTATAGACTAGACTATAGACTAGACTATAGACTAGACTATAGACTAGACTATAGGCTAGACTATAGACTAGACTATAGACTAGACTATAGACTAGACTATAGACTAGACTATAGACTAGACTATAGACTAGACTATAGACTAGACTATAGACTAGACTATAGACTAGACTATAGACTAGACTATAGACTAGACTATAGACTAGACTATAGACTAGACTATAGACTAGACTATAGACTAGACTATAGACTAGACTATAGACTAGACTATAGACTAGACTATAGACTAGACTATAGACTAGACTATAGACTAGACTATAGACTAGACTATAGACTAGACTATAGACTAGACTATAGACTAGACTATAAACTAGACTATAGACTAGACTATAGACTAGACTATAGACTGGACTATAGACTAGACTATAGACTCCACAATAGACTACACTATAGACTAGACTATAGACTAGACTATAGACTAGACTATAGGCTAGACTATAGACTAGACTATAGACTAGACTATAGACTAGACTATAGACTAGACTATAGACTAGACTATAGACTAGACTATAGACTAGACTATAGACTAGACTATAGACTAGACTATAGACTAGACTATAGACTAGACTATAGACTAGACTATAGACTAGACTATAGACTAGACTATAGACTAGACTATAGACTAGACTATAGACTAGACTATAGACCAGACTATATACTAGACTATAGACTAGACTATAGACTAGACTATAGACTAGACTATAGACTAGACTATAGACTAGACTATAGACTAGACTATAGACTAGACTATAGACTAGACTATAGACTAGACTATAGACTAGACTATAGACTAGACTATAAACTAGACTATAGACTAGACTATAGACTAGACTATAGACTAGACTATAGACTGGACTATAGACTAGACTATAGACTAGACTATAGACTGGACTATAGACTAGACTATAGACTAGACTATAGACTAGACTATAGACTAGACTATAGACTAGACTATAGACTAGACTATAGACTAGACTATAGACTAGACTATAGACTAGACTATAGACTAGACTATAGACTAGACTATAGACTAGACTATAGACTAGACTATAGACTAGACTATAGACTAGACTATAGACTAGACTATAGACTAGACTATAGACTAGACTATAGACTAGACTATAGACTAGACTATAGACTAGACTATAGACTAGACTATAGACTAGACTATAGACTAGACTATAGACTAGACTATAGACTAGACTATAGACTAGACTATAGACTAGACTATAGACTAGACTATAGACTAGACTATAGACTAGACTATAGACTAGACTATAGACTAGACTATAGACTAGACTATAGACTACACTATAGACTACACTATAGACTACACTATAGACTATAGACTAGACTATAGACTAGACTATAGCTAGACTATAGACTAGACTATAGACTAGACTATAGACTAGACTATAGACTAGACTATAGACTAGACTATAGACTAGACTATAGACTAGACTATAGACTAGACTATAGACTAGACTATAGACTAGACTATAGACTAGACTATAGACTAGACTATAGACTAGACTATAGACTATAACTATAGACTACTATAGACTAGACTATAGACTAGACTATAGACTAGACTATAGACTAGACTATAGACTAGACTATAGACTAGACTATAGACTAGACTATAGACTAGACTATAGACTAGACTATAGACTAGACTATAGACTAGACTAATAGACTAGACTATAGACTAGACTATAGACTAGACATAGACTAGACTATAGACTAGACTATAGACTAGACTATGACTAGACTATAGACTAGACTATAGACTAGACTATAGATCTAGACTATAGACTAGACTATAGACTAGACTATAGACTAGACTATAGACTAGACTATAGACTAGACTATAGACTAGACTATAGACTAGACTATAGACTAGACTATAGACTAGACTATAGACTAGACTATAGACTAGACTATAGACTAGACTATAGACTAGACTATAGACTAGACTAGACTAGACTATAGACTAGACTATAGACTAGACTATAGACTAGACTATAGACTAGACTATAGACTAGACTATAGACTAGATAGACTAGACTATAGACTAGACTAGAACTATAGACTAGACTATAGACTAGACTATAGACTAGACTATAGACTAGACTATAGACTAGACTATAGACTAGACTATAGACTAGACTATAGACTAGACTATAGACTAGACTATAGACTAGACTATAGACTATACTATAGACTAGACTATAGACTAGACTATAGACTAGACTATAGACTAGACTATAGACTAGACTATAGACTAGACTATAGACTAGACTATAGACTAGACTATAGACTAGACTATAGACTAGACTATAGACTAGACTATAGACTAGACTATAGACTAGACTATAGACTAGACTATAGACTAGACTATAGACTATAGACTGACTATAGACTAGACTATAGACTAGACTATAGACTAGACTATAGACTAGACTATAGACTAGACTATAGACTAGACTATAGACTAGACTATAGACTAGACTATAGACTAGACTATAGACTAGACTATAGACTAGACTATAGACTAGACTATAGACTAGACTATAGACTAGACTATAGACTAGACTATAGACTAGACTATAGACTAGACTATAGACTAGACTATAGACTAGACTATAGACTAGACTATAGACTAGACTATAGACTAGACTATAGACTAGACTATAGACTAGACTATAGACTAGACTATAGACTAGACTATAGACTAGACTATAGACTAGACTATAGACTAGACTATAGACTAGACTATAGACTAGACTATAGACTAGACTATAGACTAGACTATAGACTAGACTATAGACTAGACTATAGACTAGACTATAGACTAGACTATAGACTAGACTATAGACTAGACTTTAGATTTGCCTATAGATTCGACTATAGACTAGACTATAAACTAGACTATGGACTAGACTATACTATAGACTAGACTGTAGACTAGACTAAACTATAGACTATAGGACTAGACTATAGACTAGACTAGACTAGACTAGGCAAGGCAAGGCTAGACAAAACAAGACAAGACTAGACTAGACTAGACTAGACTAGACTAGACTAGACTAGACTAGACTAGACTAGACTAGACTATAGATTAGACTATACTAGAATAAACTTTAAAAAGCCTTTAGTGGAAGACAACATTTGTGATTAAAAGATGCAAAAACCAAGATTATAGATATGTATATCACCGCTTCCAAACAGAATCATTCATCATCCATTTCATCAAAATCATTAAGAAAACCCCAAAAATTAACCAAAAAATATAAACAATTCCTATCATTCTCTACAGTTTCTTAAATAAAAACAAACCCCTGGCCCTGCTCTTCGATTACGATGGAACCTTGGCTCCCATTGCTGATAATCCCAATAAAACTGTTATGCCTGTCGCCACCGAAGTTATCCTGAATAAAATCGCTAAACATCCAAATATTTTCCTGGCCGTCATATCCGGCAGAGGCATTAAGGACGTACAAAGTAGAGTGGGTATTAATGGTATTATGTATGCCGGTAATCATGGTATTGAAATCGAAAGTGCCGATGGCAGTAGACACGATTATAAATTACCCAGTGAAATTCAAGAGAACTATGGCAAACTTGTTAAGGAATTGAGAGCAAATGTTGAGAAAAACAATGCTTGGGTAGAGGATAAGAGAGTTTCGCTTACCTATCATTATCGTGATACTCCTCTGGATATTAAGGAAGCCCAAAAACAAGTGGCCATTAAAATTATTGAATCCTATGGTTTTAGAGCCAATCAGGCACATGAGGCCATTGAAGCTAAACCACCAGTAAACTGGAATAAGGGTGAGGCTGCCATGTTTATCTTAAAGCATACTTTTGGGGATAACTGGGCTGATGAAATTAAAGTGATATTTGCTGGTGATGATACCACCGATGAAGATGCCATGAAGGTAATTATTAATTTCAAAATTTTTTGATAAAGTTAAATATTAACATGTTTTTGTTTGCTTTTTGCTTTACAGAAACTTCAAGGTTTGGGCAAATCATTCAGAGTTTCTACAGATCCTGAAATTCAAACTTTTGCCGATTTCCGCCTTTCCAGTCAAGATTTGGTTAGTGATCTTTTGAAATGGATTTCTAACACCTATGGAGTCTAATTTATTTAATAATTTTATTATGATTATTATTATTATTTTTTTATCTTATTGTTTAAATATTGTTATTATTACTGTTATTTAAATATTTTATATAAAATATTACACACAAACACACACACACCTACATTTATACCTATAATATTTTTTAATTTCTAGCTTTTAAGTGTAAACATTTAAATAATTATTTTATGCTTTTCCTTCTTTTTTTTTTTTTTTGTTTCAAATATGTATATCAAATACTATATCATATCCTTTTGCTCTAATGGTACAAGATTTTTTTAGTAAAATTATGGAAAATTTCATTATTAACTGTTCCTTTTTTTAATGGAAATAAATAATATATGATTTCAAAACTCAATACTTTAGAGTTTTATAATAAAAGATGTAATTATTTTACAATTCTGTTTGAATTTAATTGTTTAAATAGCTTTGTTATCATTTGTCAGAAATCAGTGTTAAATATTAACATCTGAATTTATAATAGAGAAGAAGCGGGGAAATAAATTTAATTTTTTATTTCTATTCCAGAATACTAAGGAAATTTTTGATGTTTGAAATTTTTTATTATCATTTGTTTTTTTTTTATTATTATGGTCGGCAAATGGGATAATAAAAAAATATATAATTTTAATTTTAGAAATGGGAAAGTTTCAAATTGCTTGCAATACTTATTAAAAGTTCTGGTATAAATAGCAAAGCATTGTATTTCCTAGACGGTATAGTTTGCAAATAATTCAGTTACTGAACCATTAGAGACAGATTTTTATACTTTTCACCTTCGTACGAAGGGTATAAGTTGCTTTACGTAAGTGAACACCTGCCGGGTAGGCCCCCTTTCATGGTGGTGCTTTTACCACCACTTGTGCTTTTTACACGTAGCACAGTGGGAGAAATGGTCAATCTGGTGGATATTTATTTCTATCTTTATAAATAGTGATCTGATCTATTAGAAATGTTCAGTGAAATTATAGCCAAGGACATGGTCTTTAAAAAAAAATTTTTTTGGGACATGCCACTTTCGTACAGGGTGCGACATAAAGTGTTGTATCGGTCACCCTCGGTTGTTCATATATTTAATAGTAGTAATATGTTTATAATTTTTGTATTTCATTCGATTTGAACACTTTTTGAAAACGATATCATGTTTTAGACATTTTAAGTTATATTTATTGATATTTGGACTTATACCCTACAGTCAGTATGCACCGAAACTATTACTATTTTTTATTTTATTTTTGTATTTTAATATTTAAAACGTGGTTTATTTTTTATTTTTATAGCATTTACGTTAAATTCTACGTTAATTCCTAAATATTAAGGCAATTTAATGGTGTACAATTTATTTTTTGAAAGAGGCCATATATGGGGACTAGGGTCAAACATAGGCCAATCTTCATTAAATTTGGTGGGGGTATTTATGTTTATATTAAAGTTATTTTTGCTAAATATAATCGATACACTAGTATTTATATGGGAATTATGGATATTTAAGTCATTTTATGAAGGGACTTTGTATGGGGGGTGGGGTCAAATGTGGTCCGATCATTATGGAAACGGACAATGTTATTTAGGCTTATATATAATTTATTTGTAACGACTTTTGTAGAGATACTAGCGTCTTTAAAAAAATTATGAGCTAAAAACCATATTCTAGATGTCCGTTTGTATGGGGGCTAGGTAAAATAATGGGCCGATTTGAACAATTCTCAATAGACTTCATCCTTCAGCAGAATAGTGTCATGTATGGCTGTTAAAAGTTTTTTTGTTGGTACTGGTTCACTGTACCAAATGAAAAAAGTGTGCGTTTTTTCATTTGGAACACTCATTAAAAAACGTGATAAGTCAAAAAGTTGCAGCTAATTTTCTTACTTGACATAGAAAACAGACCAAAAAAACTAATAAACTAAACGATAGAGCGAATCTTGTCGAATCCACCCAACTTTTATTCAACAGAAGATTATGTTACACATAATAAAACACTCTCCTACAATGGTCATTTTGTGTACCACAATTCAGAACTAACCCGTACAAGCAGAGGCCACAAACCAATTTTTTCCCTTAATAGATTCCCAATAATTTCAATTAAACCACTAATCCAAATAAAAAAATCTAAACTTAAGATTTTATGTGTAATCAAACTTAAACTGTAAAAAAGTGAAAAAATAATGAATTCAATTGCTAAAAAATATGCAAAGTTTGAAAGCTCACTAATGTGTGAATATTGCGAGTAAAATGAAATAAAAAAAATCAAAAATCACTTGGTTTCTTAGTTACCAGAAAATTAAAAAAAAAATTTCAGAATTCTCAAATTTAAAATTTCCTTAAAGCGACACCAGATTGGCCATTTCGTAGGTGGCAAATTCTGTATATGATTCTGCCGGTCCAAGCACTTTGCTCAAGTACTCGAACTATCTAATATCTTGACCATTACTGACCCGTTACAAAATTTCGTTTACAACCATGCAGAAGGGATGACCTCTTTCGGCAACGGCACCTAGAGACTTAATCGATAGACCGAAATAGGAATCCATCAAATCAAAGACAAGATCTTACTAACATAGAACACACTGAGCTAAGTCTTCTATGAACAGAGTAAACCCTGAACATAATCTGACAAATTCGACAATTCAATGAAATCACACTGGAATCAGCACACTTCTCACTTATCCGACACATTTATAGAGAAAAACATACGATAGGCTCACTCTCTAGGTATATGGGTGGGTGAGGACCGCATTCCCCATACATCTGTAAAACTACTACTCTGCCAGGTATCTGTTGTCTTGGCAACAGCATTAAACTTATCTCGAAATATAGACTTAACCATGCATCAGACTTATTATTAGCATTCGCTTCCATCGAGTTTGGTTTTAAACCACAGACACCACATGCACTCCAAAGAGACATCTCCAATGACCGGGAAAAGATAGAATCCGAAATTGTGCCCTATGGGCTACCAGTTCTTATGGTAACTGGCTCGACCTCTTTTCAAGGAAAGGCCGTGGATACATTTGACACCAGCAGTTTATAGTTCAGGCAGATTAGATGGGGGAAGATCATTAAGTTAACATGCCCCAGGGGGAACTTAAGAAGGGTACAAGTATGTCGAAGTGGTTTACGTGAGTACCTGGCGTGTAGCCCTATCTCACGGTGGTGGTACTTTTTCAACCATTGGGTGAGTAAAAAGTAAACAACTCACCACTGCCCCTTTGTGTATCTTACACGCAGGTTGCAATTTTTGTACATGGATGGTCCGGTCCATGTACAAGCATTTTGTTCAAGTACTCGAGCTATCTAATCTCTTGCCATAGTAGTAACGTTGGGGAAAAACAGGTGTCATGAGCAAGCTCAATCTACCACGACATAATGTCGCCCAACCACACTACTATGGCTCTGTTGATTCGGCAACAGCACCTAGGGGACATACATAATTGGTAGTCCGAAATACGGATCATATTAATACACAAGACTTTATTTCAGTGGCCACAAAGACCCACTGTGATAAGTTGAGCATGCACTCAACCATGTTGGAAAATCGCCAATAAATTAATGAAATAGCAGTACCGACCTTGCACCATCCTCCTCCTTTTGCTAGACCATAGTCTAACACATCGTTACACCATCACATCCAGCATCTGGGAGCGATGACAGAAATGTATCTTGAAAATTTATATTTCACCGTGTATCAGTCTTTTAACCAAGCACCCCCTTCCTGCGATTTAGGTTTCAACCACAGCCACTATGTGGATCCCGAAGGAACCTCAACCACCTGACCAGCCAGGACAAGTCCTGTGGGCAACTGGCCACCCGTAGTACCAGATTATGTGGTGCTCTGGTTAGACCTCTTTCCAATTTATGCAATGACTAGGCCAGGCAGTAAATTGTCAGCAACAATTTATAGTCCCGGAAGACTACAGGTATTTGTAGCACCTATCTACCCCCGGATTGCAATACACCAAGATGCGTTGCGGAAACAAATAGTTTCTTCATGAGTCCATACCACGTTATACTATTGAGTAGAAACAAATATTTCAGCAACTAATCACATTATCGTCAACACCGTTTCGTTAACTATCGAAGAATGCAGCAACCTTCACATCGCGACCATTTAAATAGTCAAATGTTCTCATTAGTTGCGGGAGATTGCTGCGCCCTTCTCGCACAATTTTCTTTCAAATAACCAAAAACTTGTTTGATTTATGAAGTTAGTCCTAATTATAGATTTTAGGTAACAAAGTTTTAAATTGTCACTCATCCGAAAAAATTTATTTAAATTTGTTTCTTGGATCAAATGCTTCAAAAGTTTTGGAACACATAAATCAAAAGTTTATTCTTCTAGTCTAGTCTATAGTCTAACTATAGACTAGACTATAGACTAGACTAGACTAGACTAGACTAGACTATAGACTAGACTATAGACTAGACTATAGACTAGACTATAGACTAGACTATAGACTAGACTATAGACTAGACTATAGACTAGACTATAGACTAGACTATAGACTAGACTATAGACTAGACTATAGACTAGACTATAGACTAGACTATAGACTAGACTATAGACTAGACTATAGACTAGACTATAGACTAGACTATAGACTAGACTATAGACTAGACTATAGACTAGACTATAGACTAGACTATAGACTAGACTATAGACTAGACTATAGACTAGACTATAGACTAGACTATAGACTAGACTATAGACTAGACTATAGACTAGACTATAGACTAGACTATAGACTAGACTATAGACTAGACTATAGACTAGACTATAGACTAGACTATAGACTAGACTATAGACTAGACTATAGACTAGACTATAGACTAGACTATAGACTAGACTATAGACTAGACTATAGACTAGACTATAGACTAGACTATAGACTAGACTATAGACTAGACTATAGACTAGACTATAGACTAGACTATAGACTAGACTATAGACTAGACTATAGACTAGACTATAGACTAGACTATAGACTAGACTATAGACTAGACTATAGACTAGACTATAGACTAGACTATAGACTAGACTATAGACTAGACTATAGACTAGACTATAGACTAGACTATAGACTAGACTATAGACTAGACTATAGACTAGACTATAGACTAGACTATAGACTAGACTATAGACTAGACTATAGACTAGACTATAGACTAGACTATAGACTAGACTATAGACTAGACTATAGACTAGACTATAGACTAGACTATAGACTAGACTATAGACTAGACTGTAGACTAGACTATACATTCGACTGGAACGTACTATAAACTGGTCTATTGACTACTATGTGGACTATTTATCAAAAGATTAAAGGTTAGAAAAAGGTCCGAAAATGTCGTGGGGGTATAGTGCCTGATTGAACCTATTAACATAAATTAAACCATTTTCTTGTACTTTTTCATTTCCGAACTGGTACTTTTTAAGTTGTCAATAATATTAATATTAAACACGAAATTGAAACACCTGCTGCGCAGGTAGGTGGTAAATATACTCGCTCCCACTAAAAATTTTCTAATTTTAACCACCTCTCTGCAACAAAATATTCTTTTAATTTATCATTTACTGTAATGTGTAGGAAAAAATAAGAAGAACTCAAATCAAAATTTTTCCAAAATAATATGTTAAAAGAAAAATAAAAGATTTTCTAGTGGAAAAACAAATACAATAATATACCAATACTAACCCGCTACTACCTCTATACATATACAAACGTACAGATCTATCTATATGTACAACTAACATATAGCAAGAACAATCTTTTTTTACTCCTCATAGGTAGGGAAAATGAATGTATAGCGTAGGAAAACTTTGAATTGGTGTGTGTCCAAACATACTTAAATTTAGAAAAATAAAATGCGCACAGAGAGTTTTCTTTCATTGAAAAGATCTCACTATACCAAAGAAAAGAGAGAGTATTTAACGCCAACGCCAAGACATTTTTACAAAAAACTAAGAGGCTGTTGAGGATATTTTTTAAAAATCTAGCGACAGTATTAAAACAGTTGTCAAGTTATAGAAAGGTAACCATCTATTATTGTTAAAATACAAAAGTGACACAATGGCTGAACAAAAAAAGGCTCCTTTGCTTAAGAAAGAAGAAGATTTCGTCAAAGCTCTCGATGGGTAAGTGTTAATTAAATGGAACATATTTTCGGTTTTTATGCTAATGCTATGTAATATAAAGTTTCATCAAGCCTGAAGATCAAGTAGCTCTTTTGTTGGATTATGATGGTACCTTGGCTCCCTTGACCGAAGAATTGTCGGTTATGCCCAAGGATACTGAAATCAATATCAAGAAATTGGCTGCCAATGAAAAAATCTTCATGTGTGTTTTCTCCGGTCGTGAATTGAACGAAATCAAGAATCACTTGAAATTCCCCAATGTTACCTATGCCGGTAACCATGGTCTCGAAGTTGAATACCCTTCAGGCAAGAAATTCAAGATTGAAATGCCCGAAGAATTGTTGGAAAAACACAACAAATTGGTAGCTGAATTAAAGGAAAAGGTAAGCAGTCCTATGGAAACATACATCCCTGAAGTAGTTCATTAAATAATGTTTTGTATTTGTTATCCAAAAGGTGGTCTGCTCCGGTGCCTGGGTTGAAGACAAGAAAATCTCCGTTACATACCACTACAAGGGTGTTAATGACAAATTGAAGGGTAAATTGATCGAAACCGCCAAGGGCTTGATCCAAAGCCACGGCTTCCAATTGATCGAAACCCCCTATGCTTTGGAGGGCAAGCCACGTGTCAACTGGGATAAGGGTAAGTCATTTAAAAGTCACTAAACAATAGCAACAAAGCAACATTTTCAACAATAATTTTAGTTAATTAACAGTTTGAAATTCAAAAGAAATTATTTATTGCAATATGTGTTCGAAAAAAAGAAAACGTCTTGAAACTATAATTTATGTAGTGGGGTCGAAGAAAAAAATCTTTTTTTTTTTTTAAATTTGATAGACATATTTTTTAGTTATTTGCTATTTTTTTCAAATAATTTTTGTTTGTGCTAAAGCAAAAAAAAAAAAAATAATGTTGAAAATGAATAATGTTTTTTTTGGTCGTTTTCGTGCGTTGGCGTTTTGTTCAAAAGATGAGCCAAAAGCCAAAAAGAAAAGAATATTTATTTGTAGGAAAATGAAAACAATAATATAAATTAAAACTCAAAATAACGACAATCTGTCTTGTGGACTAGAGTCTGCTGCCCAAATGCTGTCATTAGAAACAAAATATAATTTTTTGAAAAATTGAAAATTGCATTTACATTTTAATAGATTTGAAATTAAATACAATATTTGAAAGCAAACTGAATATATATGATTCATGTTTTCGTGAGAGATAATATTGTACTCGTGTACGTACAAATTTGAACAAATTTATCTTAATAGTTTCATACACACATATGTACATATTGGGTCAATGGCTTCAGACGATTTAAAACAAGTACATATACATACTTCTATTAGACTAACACATGCATGATAATTGCATATGTACATTTTAATAAAGAATTATTAGAAAATAATTATTATGTCGAAAGGTGGTTAATTAATTTGACAAATTAGTGTCTTAATGTTTATATTTATAATGCTGCATCCAACATCAGACGCCCACTTAATGCAGGTGCGTGATATTTTTAAATTTAGATATTTTGAAATGAGTGAAAAAAACTTCTGCATAAATAATGATTTACGATATAGTTTTTTTCACTTCTATTAATTACAAAAATGTTAAATTTTTTTTTACCAAATTCCGGGATTTCTGCATTTTTTAAATATTTTTTTAATACTCTCTTTCTTGTTTTTATCTAAATTTGCTAGGACCATATTATGAGGCATTGAATATTCCATACTTTAGAAGTTTTTCAGTACTTTTCATAGACTACATAGTAGTTCATAGACCAGTCTGCAGTCTGGTCTATATTCTAGTCAATGGTCTGGTCTATAGCCTTCTCTATAGTTTTTTCTCTAGGGTCTAGTCTATGGTCTTGTATATAGTGTAGTCTTTGTTCTAGTCTATATATAGTTAATGGTCTATAGTCCATAGTCTTGCCTATAGTCTAATCTATAGCCTAGTCTATAGTCTAGTCGATAGTATAGTCCTATAGTCTAGTTTACAGTCTAGTCTATAGTCTAGTCTATAGTCCTAGTCTATAGTCTAGTCCTATATAGTCTAGTCGTATAGTTCTATAGTCTAGTCTATAGTCCTAGGTCTATAGTCTAGTCTATAGTCTAGTCTATAGTCTAGTCTATAGTCTAGCTTATAGTCTAGTCTCTAGTCTAGTCATAGTCTAGCTTATAGTCCAAGTCTAGATGTCTAGTCTTAAAGTCCTAGTCTATAGTCCTAGTCTATAGTCAGTCTATAGTCTAGTCTATAGTCTAGTCTATAGTCTAGTCTATAGTCTAGTCTATAGTCTAGTCTATAGTCTAGTCTATAGTCTAGTCTATAGTCTAGTCTATAGTCTAGTCTATAGTCTAGTCTATAGTCTAGTCTATAGTCTAGTCTATAGTCTAGTCTATAGTCTAGTCTATAGTCTAGTCTATAGTCTAGTCTATATCTAGTCTATAGTCTAGTCTATAGTCTAGTCTATAGTCTAGTCTATAGTCTAGTCTATAGTCTAGTCTATAGTCTAGTCTATAGTCTAGTCTATAGTCTAGTCTATAGTCTAGTCTATAGTCTAGTCTATAGTCTAGTCTATAGTCTAGTCTATATCTAGTCTATAGTCTAGTCTATAGTCTAGTCTATAGTCTAGTCTATAGTCGTCTATAGTCTAGTCTATAGTCTAGTCTATAGTCTAGTCTATAGTCTAGTCTATAGTCTAGTCTATAGTCTAGTCTATAGTCTAGTCTATAGTCTAGTCTATAGTCTAGTCTATAGTCTAGTCTATAGTCTAGTCTATAGTCTAGTCTATAGTCTAGTCTAGTCTATAGTCTAGTCTATAGTCTAGTCTATAGTCTAGTCTATAGTCTAGTCTAGTCTATAGTCTAGTCTATAGTCTAGTCTATAGTCTAGTCTATAGTCTAGTCTATAGTCTAGTCTATAGTCTAGTCTATAGTCTAGTCTATAGTCTATTCTATAGTCTAGTCTATAGTCTAGTCTATAGTCTAGTCTATAGTCTAGTCTATAGTCTAGTCTATAGTCTAGTCTATAGTCTAGTCTATAGTCTAGTCTATAGTCTAGTCTATAGTCTAGTCTATAGTCTAGTCTATAGTCTAGTCTATAGTCTAGTCTATAGTCTAGTCTATAGTCTAGTCTATAGTCTAGTCTATAGTCTAGTCTATAGTCTAGTCTATAGTCTAGTCTATAGTCTAGTCTATAGTCTAGTCTATAGTCTAGTCTATAGTCTAGTCTATAGTCTAGTCTATAGTCTAGTCTATAGTCTAGTCTATAGTCTAGTCTATAGTCTAGTCTAGTCTAGTCTATAGTCTAGTCTATAGTCTAGTCTATAGTCTAGTCTAGTCTAGTCTATAGTCTAGTCTATAGTCTAGTCTATAGTCTAGTCTATAGTCTAGTCTATAGTCTAGTCTATAGTCTAGTCTATAGTCTAGTCTATAGTCTAGTCTATAGTCTAGTCTATAGTCTAGTCTACAGTCTAGTCTACAGTCTAGTCTATAGTCTAGTCTATGGTCTTGTCTATAGTCTAGTCTATAGTCTTGTCTATAGTCTAGTCTATAGTCTAGTCTATAGTCTAACCTATATCCTATAGTGTAACCTATAGTCTAGTCTATAGTTTATTCTTTAGTCTATTTATAGTCTATAGCTTAGTCTATAGTCTAATATACAAATATTATGGTCTATAATCTAGTAGAAATTCTTGTCTATAGTCTTGTCTAATTATATATATATTTTTTTTTTAATTTATTTTCACATTATACTCTTAACTGTCTTCTTCTTTTTAAATAAAGTATTCATTGTTTTGATAACAAATTGTAATATTTTCTATTGAAGTGTATGGCAACACTACAAAGTTTAGTTTACAGCCTGAAAAAAGTTATATTTTAAGTTCATAACTGACTCTCGACTTCATATATATAAAACATACATATGTACATTATTTCATTCAAAACTTCCCAAGTTCTATTATAACTTTAATACTGATAGCCAGCCTACTATACTATTAAACAATATTAAACAATTTCAACTTTTTTTACTTGGAAACAAAACTGCCACCCTGTATAATAATATTTTGTTCATATACAATAATTGGTATTTTATTTAATTTTTTTTGTTAAATGTAGTATGTGCATTTGAAAATTTATTTCGTTTCGTATACAATCAACAAACAATTTATGCATTTTTTTGTTTCTAGACTTTTCAGACGGCACCAATATTTTTTTATTCTAATATATTTGAAAAAGAAAAGCCAAATGAAAAACAAAAAGTCTAATCATATTGTACACATTATTATGTTGTTGTTGTTTTCATTTTTGGAATTTATTATATACTCACTATACATACTTATTTATGTATATATTTTTAAACTAATAGATACAAAAGATATGTATGTATAAAAAAACATACACATACATATCTATCTGTTCATATCGTTGTTTGAAATTATAAAGAAAAACGAAAAAAAAAAACATAAGTACAAAATATTAAAAATAATTTTTCATTTGATTTATGGTGATGCTATTTTGAAACCCCACTACAGTAAATAGCTAAATAAAAGATATATAGAATAATTTGGAATTATGGAATTTGTATTTTTCCATAAAATTTTGAAGAAAAAATTTTCTATATTTCAGCTAACGCTATGCTATATACATACCTGATTTATAGCAATAATAAAGTCATTAATATAAAATTTAATAAAATAAATTGAAAGTGTTGAAAAACATTACGGTTTAAATATTCAATTGAAATTAATGTAAACCCCAAATTTGCATATGTGAACAACATAATATTTTTTGGGGAAGGAAATACAATTTGTTTTAGTTGTTAGGTGACCTAATAAACAATAATTTGTTTAATAAAAATAACACTTTAATAAAAATAACCTAATATTGAGATGACACATATATTCTGTGTAAATTAGTTTATCTCTGCCTGATTTACATATGACAAACGTAACCACCAAAATCAAAAATGGGGCAAAATCTAAATTTAAATTTTCAAAAATGCATCTCTCCCACAGTAAGATCCCTTTCACAAATATTCAAATTTGTTTTTAGTGATGGTGGATTTACAGTTTGTATACAACCTACATATTAAATATGTTTACTAATTCTGTAAACTAATTTAGAAAAATAAATAAATAATCATGAGAGCAAGAGGTATTTGAATATTTGGCGGTAAAAATGACGACATTTTCTTGAGATTAGCGAAAAGGAAATTTTATCTTAATGAAAACAAATGAAATTAATTGATTATTTTTTAACATGTGTTTTAAAAATAGTACTATTCTAAAATCTAGAACAGATTTCTTTATAGAAAATCCATTGTGCTAAAAGTAACATAATAACCAAAGGCCCATTGCTACGTCTCTTATATGGTTTTATGAACACATAAAAAAACCTAATGAAATAAAATTTGATTATTTTTAAACCAGTTAGAGCGGGTTTTTGAGATGGTAATCAAATGCCAATTAATAATCAGATTAGTTAATCTAAAAATAAATTTAATCTTATGTTAATCCCTTTTGATGTTTTTTAGTACAAGAATAAACTTCGCAGTGTTGCCATACAAAACAGAAAACGTCACTGTTTGTTATCAAAACAATGCATATTTTATAAAAAGAAGAAGAAATTTAATATGAAAATTAATGAAAACTTAAATTAAAAACAAAAAAATGTATTTTGAAGTGTCCATAATTTATACTAATCAATAAAAAGAACATTTTAATGTTTATATTTATAAAAATTTTATTAATTTTTTTACAATTGTCTTCTTCTTTTTTATAAAATATGCATTGTTTTGATAACAAACAGTGGAGTTTTCTGTTGTTTTGTATGGCAACACTGCGAAGTTTAATCTTGTACTCAAAAACATCAAAGGGGATTAACATTATATTAAATTTATTTTTAGATTAACTAATCTGATTATTAATTGGCATTTGATTACCATCTCAAAAACCCGCTCTTAGTTAACTAGTTTAAGATTTGCATTATTGCCATGCAAAACAAAAGTAAATGTCAATATTTGCTATCAAAACAATGAATGTTTTATAAGAAAGAAGAAGACAGCTAGCTGTAAGTGCAATATGAAAGCGAATTTAAAGTAAACTTTATCGGTTTTTCTCATTATAAGAATTTTTACATAAAAAATGTTATGAAAAACATGATCTATATCAAATTTGACCTAATTATCTTAATAAAAATCAAATAAAGAAACAATCTTGACTAAAATCGGAGATAACAACGACATCTGTTGGTCATAAACAAAACTTCCTTACATCAAATAGAATATCTGAACTTTTGTTTAAGTCGTTGCAATCGAGATTGGTTTATTTCTTTTATTTCTTCATATTCATGTTTATAAAACATTCTTTGTTTTTTTTTTTTGCAAATAGTTATATGGCAATACTGTATAGTGGCAATACATAAATGGCAATACTGTATAGTTCAAACTAGTACTCATAAACAGTAAAGTGAATTAATTTAAATTAACTAACTCAATTATTAACTGGTGTTTAAACTTTTACTTGAAGAATGGCTCTTAAAATGCAACAAAATTTAACACTAAACAACAGCAAACATAATTAATTGATTCGTTTTTAAAACTTCACTCGATAAATATGACTCGTGAAGTTAATTCTTTAATAAAAATCACAGTTCTTGCAAAATTTGTTAGCTGAGTCATGACTCCTGTTTATATTTTATCTTTGTTTATTGGAAAAAATCTCTCAGCGTGATAACTGCTTACTTCCGTCTCTTTTTTCAAGTTTTTCACAAAACTGTATACATCGACTCCTAAAACTATGCTCGAAACAAAACCGGAAATCAAATACATATTTTTAAAAGTATTAATTCACAATCGATGTTTTTTATATCAGTTACAATTAGTGTTGCCATATTAATTTTTGCAAATTTTCTTATTTAGGAATTTAGACATGAAATGAATGCAATGAAATATCTATCTATCTATCTATCTATCTATCTATCTATCTATCTATCTATCTATCTATCTATCTATCTATCTATCTATCTATCTACCTATCTATCTATCTCTCCATCCATCCATCCATCCATCCATCCATCTACCTATCTATCTATCTATCTATCTATCTATCTATCTATCTATCTATCTATCTATCTATCTATCTATCTATCTATCTATCTATCTATCTATCTATCTATCTATCTATCTATCTATCTATCTATCTATCTATCTATCTATCTATCTATCTATCTATCTATCTATCCATCTATCTATCTATCTATCTATCTATCTATCTATCTATCCATCTATCTATCTATCTATCTATCTATCTATCTTATCTATCTATCTATCTATCTATCTATTTAATTTTTGGTAAATTTAACTTGTTTTATTAAAAAAAATATTTTTACTTTATCTCATTTCAGGTGAGGGCGCCAAAATGATCTTGGAAAAACAATTCAATGCCGATTGGGCCAAGAACTTGAAGATCATCTACTGCGGTGACGATACCACCGATGAAGATGCCATGAAAATGCTATTCGGCATTGGCAAAACATTCAGAGTCTCTGAATTGCCCACATTGAAGACATTTGCCAACTATCAAATTAAGACCGTTGAAGAAGTCGGTTGGTTATTGAAGGCCATTCAAGCCAACTATGAAAAGAAGAAGAACTAATAATACAAAATACGTTTAATTAAATAATTTTTTTTGGATAATAACAGTGTTTATTGTTCCACCTATTTATGGTGACAATTAAAAGAAATAATTTAATATTAAAAAAGAAAATACAAAAAAAATGTATAGGAATTGCTTTTATTATATTAATTAACAAAAACAAATAAATAAATTAAGTGGGGTAAATAAAACAATTATTTAAATATGTGTGCTTTTTTATTTATTTGTGTTATAAGTATTATTTTTAAGGAAAATATTGTAATTATATTTTTGCGTTAATATTTAGAAATTTTTTTTTGACCATTTTAAAGGAATTCAAGAAAATATTAAAAGTATTTGCAATATTTTTTACTACGTCCATTAAAAAATCTATAGTTTCGAAATGAAGTGCTCATTTTAACAAAAAAAATTCACAAAATCTAATACGAAATTCAATAAAAACATTTATCAGTAATTTCCAACTCAAAACAAAGTATGTATAACAGAAAATTTACATATATCAAATTTCCATCTCTGTTAGATTTGTCACATACATATGTTCAATAGTGTTGTCGCTACGCGTCTAGTTTTATAATTGTGTCTTGGCAACTCTGAGATAATAAACAAAACAAACAAGTGAGTTTGACAGCAGAAAATTTACAAGACAAATCATCAATTTTCAGCGGATTTTACCTTGTTTTTCCAATTTAAACACTTAATTAACCACAATGGATTCCAAATTAGATGTAAGTTTATTGTCAATAATATTATCTGAAGGAAAATTTGTAATAAAATTGCAATTTCTAATCATAGATGATGGAAGACTATTCCAATGCTAGTTTGGAAGGTGACATGTCTATTCCGGGTGCTGCACGCACAAATGCTCCCATAGGAGCTCCGGACTTTAATACTTTAGATGAACCTATAAAAGAGACTATTGTAAGTACTTGTTTTTTGACATTCATTTTCAATGATAAAAACAAATGAAACAATTCCTACAGCTTCGTGATATACGTGCGGTGGGTGTTAAATTTTATCATGTCTTATATCCCAAAGAAAAATCTAGTCTCTTGAAAGATTGTAAGTAATGCTGAAATATTTGTGTGTTGCACTGCATGTACCTAATATATTAAATAAAACATTTTTAGGGGATCTTTGGGGGCCTTTAGTGCTTTGCACCTTCATGGCCACCATTCTACAAGGTTCTGCTGATGCGCAATATGATGGTGGCCCTGAATTTGCTCAAGTGTTTGTGATAGTATGGATAGGTGCGGCCATTGTTACACTAAATTCTAAGCTTCTAGGAGGAAATATGTATGTAAAACTTTGTCAAATAGGAAATACCTATTTTAAAATTACTGATGTGGCCTCTTGCACAGTTCTTTCTTTCAGTCGGTTTGTGTTTTAGGTTATTGTCTAACACCCGTGGCTATTTCCTTAATAGTTTGCCGTATCATACTTTTGGCTAAACAAACTAAGTTGTTGTTCTTTTTGCGTCTTTTAACCACAACAATGGGTTTTTCTTGGGCCACTTATGGTAAGACAAAAATAAATTAACATTTTCTTAATAGAAAAATATATGAAAAAATTATTTATTTTATAGCTTCCTTCATCTTTCTGGGCAACAGTCAGCCTCCAAACCGTAAGCCTTTGGCGGTTTATCCCATATTTTTATTTTTCTTTATTATATCTTGGTTAGTGATATCAAACAATTAAATTTATTTATAATTTTGTTAATACATAATAGTTATTAATTAAATCCTAATTAAAAAGCAAGCAAAAATGTCAAAATAAATTATATGCATTTTGCCTAATTGCAAAAATAATCTTTTAAATAATTGTTTTTTTCTTAAATTCTTTTTGGAAATAAATCCATATAGTAATTAAAAATTTGCTCTTTAAATCAAAGCCTAAAATTATGCAGTGAGAAAAAGTAGCAAATTATGTGATAGAGTTGCCAATATTTATATTAAATCACAAGATTTGACATACGGCTGGTATGAAAAATCTAAATCTATAGGCCAGACTGAACTGTAGACTATGCTATTGACTAGATTATAGACTAGACTACAGACTATGCTTTAGACTAGACTACTTTAGTAAAGACTAGGCTATAGATTAGGCTAAAGACTAGACTATAGACTAATCTATAGTATATAGTTTTATAGTCTAGTAGACTAGGATATTGACTAGACTATAGTATACTATAGACTAGACTATAGTTTACTATGGACTGTTCCATAGTCAAGACTATAGACTGTTCTATAGTCATGACTATAGACTGTTCTATAGTCATGACCAAAGAATATAAAGAAATTGGGGCTTGTCAGTTGGTACGTAAAGGAGTTGTCATTCGGTACCTAACTCTAAGTATGTATTGGTAGAATTTTTGTATTAGTATTGGAGCTCCAAACACTTTCACCACACTTTCCAAACATACATACTTGCATAAAATCGTACATAAAAATTTTAGGAAAAATAAATAACATTTAAATTTCTACATTCGCAGATTTTTTAATTTATTTTGCCCACATCTAATCAGTAAACATTTAATAAATATATTTTTCGGACTTAAAATCTCTTTTTTTGCAAAAAAATAAGTTTATTTTAATTAATTTTTTCATTTTCAATACCAAAATATACAACTTTGTTTTGTCAATTTTAATTTCAACACACAAAAATTAATTGTCAAAAATATTAAAAAAATATTTTTTTAGTTTGTGAAAAATAAAAATATTTCGGATTGTTAAATGCGATAAAATTGTGTAAAAAATTAAAAAATAGTTATGTGTTTGTGAAAAAATGTCGTTCAAGTCCTATTATACCGGTATTTTCGCGAAAAAGTTTTGAAGTATTGTGAGAGAATTGAGTTCTCACAAGTGTGTTGAATTTACACAGAACTCGTCTGTGAAGAGAAGGAAATGTTATTGTTGTAAAACAATGTCATAGTCCAACTTCTTATTATTCTTTGGTCATGACTATAAACTGTGCTATAATCAAGACTATTCAATAGGCAAGACTTTAGAGTCTAATGTTTAGACTGTTCTATAGTCAAGACTATACATTTTCTATAGTTAAGACTATACCTTTTCTATAGTCAAGACTATAGACATTTCTATAGTCAAGACTGTTCTATAATCAAAACTATTAACTGTTCTATAGACAAAACTTAACACTGCTCTATAGTGAAGAATTTGAACTGTTTTATAGTCTAGTAGACAAGATATAGACTGTTCTATAGTCAAGACTATTAACAGTTCTATAGTCATGACAAAACACTGCTCTGTAGTCACGACTATAGTGAAGAATATGGACTGTTCTAATCCAATGTATGTACATTATAGTTTATTCTTTAGCGAAGACCATAGACTGTTTATAGCCAAATTTAAAAAATTAAATGAGTTACTTCAAAGTTACTTCAAATCACTCACCTTTTTCTTTTGTTTTGTTTTTCCGTTTGTATTCCCTTGCATACAAAAACAATATTTCTATTTTGCATCACATACATATGTATGTATGTACATACATATCCACCAATTATTTTTCTTAAACACCTTTTCTACTTTTCAAATTTTGTTTCAAATAAATTTTTTTCTTTCCAAACTCTCCCATTACCCCTTTGATTAACACTTTCTCATCACTTAACAAAACAAATGGCCCGACAAAAAAAAAAAACCGACCGGCCGGCGCTCGTCCTAACAAAATTTCATTGAACTTTTAGCAAATTTTAAAACTTTATTTTAAACTAATAATTTAACACTTTTTATAAACATGTTTCCTTAACGGTATTTATAAACAATTTTCAACAAAAATATTTAAATGTTAACAATTAATTAACGCTTTAGATTAATTTAAACAGGACTATTGACACTAAACAACCAAACACTTTTGATATTTTTAACAACTAAAGAAGAAGACAAATAACTAAAGCAACAAATGGTAATAGGAATTGTCATTGTTGTTGTTGTTATTATTATATGTACTCCATTTAAAGAGCAATATATTATAACAATAACAACAACTGCAACAAGTGATGGATGCTTTTTGTTATTGTTCCATTTCTTTAGTTTTCTTAATATTTCTATAGTGTACGGTTGTTTCGGGTTAATGTTACTGTTTTGATTAAGCTAAAACGTTAATTAATTGTTAATAATAAAATATTTTTTTTTGTATTATATTAAAAAAAAACTATAATTTATATCGATATATAAAAAAATTTATGCAAAAAGTTTTAAAAATTGTTAAAAAAATTAATAAAAATGTGCAATTTACAAATTTGTTAAAGCAATTGTTAGAAAGCGGTTATAGTTTCTTGGTTTCCAGCGCCATTCGTAAGCATCCAAACACCAAAGAGGGTATTGTTGAGAGGGAGTGTAAGAGGGGGTATATATTAGCAAATCATTAATATGTTGTTGTTTTACATTATTACAATATTTAAAGACGAAAGATGAAATTGTATGTAAGAAAAAAACATACATAATATTTATTGTGTTCCAACTGTCCAAAAAAGGAGTCAACTACAACAACAACAACAACAAAAGTAAAGGTAAGTAATCTATGTATAGTATGTATGTATGTATTTGTATACCAGGCATGGACTATAGACTAGACTAGACTATAGACTAGACTATATACTAGACTATAGACTAGACTATAGACTATAGACTAGACTATAGACTAGACTAGACTAGACTATAGACTAGACTATAGACTAGACTATAGACTAGACTATAGACTAGACTATAGACTAGACTGTAGACTAGACTAGACTAGACTATAGACTAGACTATAGACTAGACTATAGACTGGACTACAGACTAGACTATAGACTAGACTATAGACTAGACTATAGACTAGACTGTAGACTAGACTATAGACTAGACTATAGACTAGACTATAGACTAGACTATAGACTAGACTATAGACTAGACTATAGACTGGACTATAGACTAGACTATAGACTAGACTATAGACTAGACTATAGACTAGACTATAGACCTAGACTATAGACTAGACTATAGACTAGACTATAGACTAGACTATATACTAGAACTATAGACTAGACTATAGACTAGACTATAGACTAGACTATAGACTAGACTATAGACTAGACTATAGACTAGACTATAGACTAGACTATAGACTAGACTATAGACTAGACTATAGACTAGACTATAGACTAGACTATAGACTAGACTATAGACTAGACTATAGACTAGACTATAGACTAGACTATAGACCTAGACTATAGACTAGACTATAGACTAGACTTAGACTAGACTATAGACTAGACTATAGACTAGACTATAGACTAGACTATAGACTAGACTATAGACTAGACTATAGACTAGACTATAGACTAGACTATAGACTAGACTGTAGACTAGACTATAGACTAGACTATAGACTAGACTATAGACTAGACTATAGACTAGACTATAGACTAGACTATAGACTAGACTATAGACTAGACTATAGACTAGACTATAGACTAGACTATAGACTAGACTATAGACTAGACTATAGACTAGACTATAGACTAAATAGAATACTATAGACTAGACTATAGACTAGACTATAGACTAGACTATAGACTAGACTATAGACTAGACTATAGACTAGACTATAGACTAGACTATAGACTAGACTATAGACTAGACTATAGACTAGACTATAGACTAGACTATAGACTAGACTATAGACTAGACTATAGACTAGACTATAGACTAGACTATAGACTAGACTATAGACTAGACTATAGACTAGACTATAGACTAGACTATAGACTAGACTATAGACTAGACTATAGACTAGACTATAGACTAGACTATAGACTAGACTATAGACTAGACTATAGACTAGACTATAGACTAGACTATAGACTAGACTATAGACTAGACTATAGACTAGACTATAGACTAGACTATAGACTAGACTATAGACTAGACTATAGACTAGACTACTAGACTAGACTAGACTATAGACTAGACTATAGACTAGACTATAGACTAGACTATAGACTAGACTATAGACTAGACTATAGACTAGACTATAGACTAGACTATAGACTAGACTATAGACTAGACTATAGACTAGACTATAGACTAGACTATAGACTAGACTATAGACTAGACTATAGACTAGACTATAGACTAGACTATAGACTAGACTATAGACTAGACTATAGACTAGACTATAGACTAGACTATAGACTAGACTATAGACTAGACTATAGACTAGACCATAGACTAGACTATAGACTAGACTATAGACTGGACTATAGACTAGGCTATAGACTAGACTATAGACTAGACTATAGACTAGACTATAGACTAGGCTATAGGCTAGACTAGACCGGTCCTATAGGCTAGACTCGATTACACTATAGACTAGACTATAGTCTATGAAATACACCTAGGTCTCCAGGAGGCCTGTTGGGAGTTCCTTTATCAGTGTCTATTGTGGGAATAGAAGAAGACTAGATTACTAAATACTAACCTACCAGTGTAAGGTTAAAAACTCTCTAATATAATAAAGCTGTAAGTGTTTTTTAAATATCTGATATTAATACTATTCTCTAACAACTATAACAAGTTTTTCAATGGATTTACCAATTTAAATAATTCGTTATACACTAAACCAGATATGTATGTACATTCTGTACTTAACCTAACTTTTAAATAATAAATGCTAAATTAATGATATTCATCTGAAGCAGTCTATAGAATCATCATCAATATCTTGAATATAATTTGAATAATTTTTTTTCACATTTATTAAATAACTACAAATGCAGTGTGTTTTCCATTTTATTTATTTACTTATATTTATTTATATCAATTAATTTTATTAAAATTTTTTCTTGACACCCTACAAAATAAAACTTAGTTCTATTCTACAATAGGTGTCAAATGTTTTATGTTTTGAAGAAAATTAATATTGCCTAGGAAATATCAATTTGTACAAATTACAATTGAAGTGACAAAATAGTGACTTATAGGATACATTTGTGCTTTAAGTAGTTTTACATAAAGAATTTTGGTTTCAAATTTATTTCTTACAACTAGATTTATTATATAGTAAATAAAGTAGTACAATGTACATTGAAATTTTATTTACTCAAACACATTTGACCAATTCACAATCGAGGTCGTATCGTTGATCGACGATACAATACCGATTGTGAATTGTACAATTATTTTATGTCTTCACTACTACCGGTATATTGTATGTATATGATGAGTAGATTAAGGTACAAAATATTATATAAATGGAGGTTTATTCACTTCAAACATGTTCCACATCTAGGGTATTTGACTTCGACGACATTTCCAGCGACATTTGTGAACGTACACCATCACCGCGGGGATTGCGATAAGTTAATGAATTTGCTCTCGCTTTACGACCCATAAAATGACGTTCAACCCATTTAAGCATAGTATAAACAGAATCCGTTGAGGGTAAACGATGATCAGCAGCAGTTTTAACAATATCGGAGGAAGTGACACGGAAAGTTCGAGCCATACCTTTTAGGGCAACCATAGCATCTTCGTCTGTTAAATCGTCACCAACGTAGATGATTTTTATGCGCTCACTCCAGTCCACACCAAAAGATGTACGAAGTATATAAATAGAAGCACGACCTTTATTCCACTGCACAGGGGGACGTGCCTCTAAAGCACAATGAGCTTCGGTAGGCTTAAAACCATATTTTACCATAAGACTTCGGGCCTTTTCAATCATGGCGGGTCTGAGATTATTAGGAGTTTCACGATAATGGAATGTAAGCAGAGCGCCTTTATTCTCAACCCAAGCACCATCACGACAAACCTACAAAAGGTGAAAAAGAACCAGTTGGAACATTATAGTGGAGATTTGAAAATTGTCCACTATTTCTTGAAATAATACCTACCGTATCTTGTAGTCCCTTCAACAACAGACTAACTTTATCCTCAAATTCAATAGGCATTGGATGAACAAATTTACTACCATCGGGATGTAAAATTTCTAAACCATGGTTGCCGGCATATGTTATACCCTCTATGCCAACCATTTTTTTAACATTATCAACATTACGACCAGATATAATGGCAACATAAACATCCGAATGATTGGATAGTTTAAAGAGAACATTTTTAATCTCTGGCGATAAGGTAGCCAGATCGGGATGTGGAGCGATGGGTGCCAAAGTACCATCGTAATCTAACAGTAAAGCCAATTTGTGATTGTAGCCAATATATCTGTAAAAGAAAAACTGAAGTTACTAGAAATTCATAAGCTTTTAGTGCGCAAATATTTACTTCAATAAATAATCATCGAAATCATCTACAGTAACCGGCTGCATTGTAGTTGTACCCACATCATCCATTTCCAAAGTACCCATTGCCTTTAAAAAGCAACGCATCCAATTGTTAACATCACATTCGGCTTCACGTCGTCTCAGGCGGCTCATACGCAATACTCGTTCGTCTTCTGGCATTGTTAAAGCTCTGTGTATAACTTCGGCGGCTTCATGTACTTCGTAAGGATTGCTTAGTAAAGCTTCGTGCATCATTTCACCAGCTCCGGCAAACGGGGAAATGATTAAAACTCCCGGAACAGCATTCATTTGACAAGCTACAAATTCTTTGGCCACTAAATTCATGCCATCTCTTAGAGGCGTTACTAAACAAACAGCAGCATCACGATATAATGCAGCCAATTCATCTTGAGCCACATAATCATAAATATATCTTATGGGAGCCCAGTTAGCAGTTGTAAAACGTCCATTAATACGTCCCACCAATTGATCTACCTCTTCCTTTAATTCTCTGTACTCTTTAACATCTGTACGAGAAGGTACGGAAATTTGCAGTAAAGACACCTTTTCCTTATGTTGAGGATATTTCTCTAAAAGTACTTCGAAAGCCATGAGTCTATGCACTAAACCTTTAGTATAATCTAAACGATCTACTCCCAATATTGTTTTTTGATCACCAGTAGACTTTAAAACACTCGGGGCCTTTTGAGCCAAATTCACAAATCGCTCATAAGGAATACCAATAGGCAAAGGTCTTATCCTAACCGTACGACCGCCATGTTCCACCAGCAAATTATTACGATCAACACGACAACCCAAGTTACGCTGACAACAATCCACAAAATTCAAACAATAATCTTGTATATGGAAACCCACCAAATCACAACCCAACATACCCTGTAAAATTTCATCGGACCAAGGGAACAAACGGAAAATATCCCATGGTGGAAAGGGTATGTGTAGAAAGAAAGCCAAACGGCAGGGCAAATTCAATTCTTCGGCACGTTCTCTTACCCAATTGGCTGCCAACATCAAATGATAATCATGTATCCATACAATAGGTGGATTTTTTTCACTTCCATTATTATTGTTTAAACATTTCTGTAATGCTTCAATCGTACGAGCGGCAAAATGTTTATTAACAGTTATATAATCATTCCAATGATCAGCACCGAATGTTGCTCTTCCCGGCATGGAGTGGAATAAGGGCCAAAAAATCTTGTTGCAGCAGCCATTGTAATAGCTGTCAAATATTTTCGGATTTATATTCACCGAAACAACCTATAAAGGATGTAAATAGAAAAATTATTTAACAAAAAAAATATTAAAACTAATATAGCGCTTCTATAATACGAGAATAATGCTTGTAGACCCTCAAAATTATATATCTTTTGGGTCTTTATTAGATAATAAGATGATCATCTTAATATATTTTATTCCATAAGGTTAAGCATTGAAAATTGATAATATCGATCCACGTTTTCTTGTAACACCATATACATAAGTAAATGTCACAACGGAATCGATACGTAACTTCCTAAGTCCATAAATAAAGACACTTTTTACGATATAACGAATAAAACCTCATTAATTTTGAAAACAAAATTTACTCACCTGATCCGATTTAAGACCAGCTGTAGGAGTTTGATCAGTTGGATTTGATTCCGGTATAGGTTCATCGGGATTGCTTAAATGAATACCCGACCAACCAACCCATAAACCATTACCTCGTATAACTACTGGACAAACAGCTGTTACTAGACCACCAGCACTATAAAATAAAAAATATATAAAATTATAAATGTGTTAAGTAATCGGGGATTTTCTAAATATACACTATATTAGTGAAATGTGCGCAGAGTGTAACGGTAATATTTTTGGGAAAAGATGACGTAAATAGTGATAATTCTTGAATTAAAATTTGCTCATATTATGCTAGTTCCTGACTAGAACTAGAACTGAACTGAACCTGACTATACTGAACTAGAACTGAACTAGAACTGAACTAGAACTGAACTAGAACTGACTAGAACTGACTAGAACGAACTCAACTGAACTAGAACTGAACTAGAACTGACCTATAACTGACTAGAACTGAACTAGAACTGACTAAACTGAACTAACTGAACTAGAACTGAACTGAACTAACTAGAACTAAACTAGAACTGAACTAGAACTGAAATGAACTACTAAACTAGACTGACTAGAACTGAACTGAACTAGAACTGAACTAGAACTGAACTAGAGCTGACCTAGAACTGAACTAGAACTGAACTAGTAAATGAAGTAGAACTGAACTAGAACTGAACTAGAACTAGAACTAGACTGAACTAGAAATGATCTAGAACTGAACTCGAAACTGATTATAGAACTGAACTAGAACTGAACTAGAACTGAACTAGAACTGAACTAGAACTGAACTAGAACTGAACTAGAATGAACTAGAACTGAAACTAGAACTGAACTAGAACTGAACTAGACACTGAACTAGAACTGAACTAGAACTGAACTAGAACTGAACTAGAAAACCTGAACTAGAACTTGAACTAGAACTGAACTAGAACCTGAACTAGAACTGACTAGAAACGGAACTAGAACTGAACTAGAACTGAACTAGAACTGAAATCAGAACTGAAACTAGAACTGAACTAGAACTGAACTTGAACTGAACTAGAAAATGAACTAGAACTGAGAACTGAACTAGAAACTGAACTAGAACTGAAACTAGAAACTGAACTAGAACTGACTAGAACTGAACTAGAACTGAACTAGAACTGAACTAGAACTGAACTAGAACTGAACTAGAACTGAACTAGAACTGAACTAGAACTGAACTAGAACTGAACTAGAATGAACTAGATCTGAACTAGAACTGAACTAGAACTGAACTAGAACTGATCTAGAACTGAACTAGAACTGAACTAGAACTGAACTAGAACTGACTAGAACTGAACTAGAACTGAAATAAACTGAAATAGAACTGAACTAGAACTTAACTAGAACTGAACTAAAGACTGAACTAGAACTGAACTAGAACTGAACTAGAACTGAACTAGAACTGAACTAGAACTGAACTAGAACTGAACTAGAACTGAACTAGAACTGAACTAGAACTGAACTAGAACTGAACTAGAACTGAACTAGAACTGAACTAGAACTAGAACTAGAACTGAACTAGAACTGACTAGAACTGAACTAGAACTGAACTAGAACTGAACTAGAACTGAACTAGAACTGAACTAGAACTGAACTAGAACTGAACTAGAACTGAACTAGAACTGAACTAGAACTGAACTAGAACTGAACTAGAACTGAACTAGAACTAGAACTGAACTAGAACTGAACTAGAACTGAACTAGAACTGAACTAGAACTGAACTAGAACTGAACTAGAACTGAACTAGAACTGAACTAGAACTGAACTAGAACTGAACTAGAACTTAACTAGAACTGAACTAGAACTGAACTAGAACTGAACTAGAACTGAACTAGAACTAGAACTGAACTAGAACTGAACTAGAACTGAACTAGAACTGAACTAGAACTGAACTAGAACTGAACTAGAACTGAACTAGAACTGAACTAGAACTGAACTAGAACTGAACTAGAACTGAACTAGAACTGAACTAGAACTGAACTAGAACTGAACTAGAACTGAACTAGAACTGAACTAGAACTGAACTAGAACTGAACTAGAACTAGAACTGAACTAGAACTGAACTAGAACTGAACTAGAACTGAACTAGAACTGAACTAGAACTGAACTAGAACTGAACTAGAACTGAACTAGAACTGAACTAGAACTGAACTAGAACTAGAACTGAACTAGAACTGAACTAGAACTGAACTAGAACTGAACTAGAACTGAACTAGAACTGAACTAGAACTGAACTAGAACTGAACTAGAACTGAACTAGAACTGAACTAGAACTTAACTAGAACTGAACTAGAACTGAACTAGAACTGAACTAGAACTGAACTAGAACTAGAACTGAACTAGAACTGAACTAGAACTGAACTAGAACTGAACTAGAACTGAACTAGAACTGAACTAGAACTGAACTAGAACTGAACTAGAACTGAACTAGAACTGAACTAGAACTGAACTAGAACTGAACTAGAACTGAACTAGAACTGAACTAGAACTGAACTAGAACTGAACTAGAACTGAACTAGAACTGAACTAGAACTGAACTAAACTGAACTAGAACTGAACTAGAACTGAACTAGAACTGAACTAGAACTGAACTAGAACTGAACTAGAACTAGAACTGAACTAGAACTGAACTAGAACTGAACTAGAACTGAACTAGAACTGAACTAGAACTGAACTAGAACTGAACTAGAACTGAACTAGAACTGAACTAGAACTGAACTAGAACTGAACTAGAACTGAACTAGAACTGAACTAGAACTGAACTAGAACTGAACTAGAACTGAACTAGAACTGAACTAGAACTGAACTAGAACTGAACTAGAACTGAACTAGAACTGAACTAGAACTGAACTAGAACTGAACTAGAACTGAACTAGAACTGAACTAGAACTGAACTAGAACTGAACTAGAACTGAACTAGAACTGAACTAGAACTGAACTAGACCTGAATTAGAACTGAACTAGAACTGAGCTAGAACTGAACTAGAACTGAACTAGAACTGAACTAGAACTGAACTAGAACTGAACTAGAACTGAACTAGAACTGAACTAGAACTGAACTAGAACTGAACAACTGAACTAGAACTGAACTAACTGAACTAGAACTGAACTAGATCTGAACTAGAACTAATTTAGAACTGAACTGAACTACAACTAATAAGACCAAGAATAAGACCAATATCTAAGGTAATTGGTTTGGTATTAAAAAACATTCAAAAAGTACCAGACCACTTTTATATAAATATTTTCCTCAATGAGGACGCATCGTGTTTAATTCTACGTTTCTTAGGTAGGTTAGTGGTTAGTGTTTTAGTCTGGTAGACCGGAGGTGGTGGGTTCGATTGCCACCTGATGCACTGGTTAAGGAGCGAACAACAGGCCCAATAGAGTCCTATCTGCTCTGAAATATTTATATATATTTTTAACAAGTTCATTGGAGAAGTTAGGTCTTGAAAATAAGTTTTTAATAAACGAGAATAATTTATAGACACGAGTACATTATAAACGAGTTTTACTGTTATAACAAAAATGTTATGTAAGCTGACGAATGTCTCACTCATATTTAAAGCTTATTTATAAATCATATAAGTTTATTGCCTCCTTAAAATAAATGTCAAAATTAATAGGAATATTTATTTACACAATTCTCATATCTCGGCAATAGATTTTTAATATGCATGTACGGTAAACAACTTTGTAAACTTTTACTTTTTTCAAAACAACAACAAATATTTCTGTTCGCTATCAATCGTTTAGGTCAAACGAAAGTCGTAGCTAAACTTGAAGAAAATGTTTATTTAAAAAAAAAGAATTTAGTCCTTAAATATTAGGGGCTAAATTCCGGCGTAGGCGATCGAGTAAAATTTAACGTAAATTACCACTTTTGAGATGATTTTAAGATTGTACAAGAAAATAGAGATAACTATGACATTCGTTGTAACCCTTTGGAATTTAGAATTCATTACCTAATATTGATCATGGAAAGTAATAAATATTAATGATGCCTGCATACAAATTATAGAAAAAATAAACTAGAAATAAATCTACGTAGGTATACAAATATTTTAAATTAATTAAAATTCACTAAGAATCAACTTTGATAAGAATTACAAATGAGATTTTAAATCGTCATTACCGTTTATAAGTAAATGTCTCTCATACATTCTTAATTTTTCTTATATATATGTGAAAAATAAAGAAAATATTATTATTTTTTTTTTTACGAGGACAAAATGACAATGGACCCAATGTCAGTGACATTTACAATCTAATAGGAATACATGTAAAATTACATATAACGATTATAAATTTAACCCGCTTAAACCGGTTAAACTCTTAAATTCTAGCATACCTTGCTTTACGTTCCAATTTTCCGGTTATCGGGTTTCTTACCAATATGAATGGTAAACGATTTGATACCACGATAAGACTAGCTTTTGTTGTTGGCTCTGAGCTATTGGTAATAATTATTTCAGTATCGGCCATTTTTTTTATAAAATATTTATTTATTTTTTTCCTAAAACACTAATAGCACTTTGTCTTATGACTTATATATCTATTGGTTCACTCTTATAAAACTCAGTTAAAAGTTCATGATATTGCTATGAATAACTGTCAATAGCTTTTAATCCTTTTTTAAAATTTTTAATATTAACACCTTTAACACTTTAACGTTAGTTTTTTTTTACCGTCTTACAAGTTCTACAATATATGTAAATGCGGATCAGTCAGTATTCGATCGCAACCAAAAGCGTTCTGAATGAAAATGGCAGTGGGCAAGTAACCTAGTGTAGTGCCAAAACGGCAGCTTATTATCGCTCATTACGGTCGGCTGCAGTTTAATGCATCGATCATTAACGTATACGTTTTTTGTTGTCTTATCAGTTAAAAACTAAAGCTCAAACAGATGAGAAAAACAATAGGATCACAAGTAATCCAACCACTCAGCGGGGTATTTGCAGAAACTAAACTCTTATCTTTTTCTTGTAATAAAACAAATCATAATTTGTTTTGCACAAATAAATAAACAAAAAATATTTGAAAAATTTTAAATTTTTTTAAAATTTCCTTTCTTCTCTAGCTGCACTTGCTTGCACAAAAATATCAGTTGGTTTATACTTAATATACATTATTTGTTTAAACATTATATTACTTTTACAATTATCATTTGTTGTATAATTAAAATTTCAAATTTTCAAAACAAATTTAAACACATTAAATTCATAATGAAACTTGAAAGACTTCCACATAGGTTAAGTTTAATTGTAAGGATCAACTGATTCGTCACTGCTACTTGTTTGTACAGACATGTACAATACAGTTTGTTGCTAATGATAACTCATTTTAATATTATTATTTTTTTTTTCTTTACAACGTGAATTTTAAGTTCAATGTTCTATCGATCAAAACAATGTATTCCGAAAAAAAAATGAGGCAGACAAATCTATAAATTCGTTTTAAACATCTGTGGTACTTGTTTCTATATATAAATCTTTCTTACCGGCATACCGTAAGAAAAAAAAAACATAAAAAATAATAATAAAAACATTCATGTTTCGGAATTTACCTCTTGCAAAATTGCATTTTATTTTGATGATGATGAGCTACATTTCTAGAACAATATATTTTGAAATTTGAAGACATTATGAATCACTGAACGAATTAACGTTACCATTATCTTAGCTTTCCGTATCGGAAATGAATTAAATGATATAAATGTAACAGTTATAGAGATATTCTCACGCGGACATACGCACACATATAAACCTACATTATTTGCTATAAAATTTGATAAATTAAAAATTCCAAATAAATTCGAATTATCTTTAAAAGTTATAGATGCAAGGACGAATTTTAATATAGTTCCTTTCAGTTCGTTATAACTATACTCTAGTGTGTATAATCAATATTGTTTTAGCCTTTTATAAACAACTTTTATAGAATAAAAAAAATTGTTATTTGACTTTCTACCATTAGATAACCTTTGTTTACATTTCTTGTTATCGAAAAGTCTTAAGGTGTTTGTAAAACTTAACCTTGTCATGACCGCAAATAAAAGTAGTTGGTTAGTTTTCTGTTATGGTTTTATAACACAATGCAAACGTAGAACTATCTCAATGTAAATAAAGTTGCAATGTGTACTACCCACCTTTAGATAGATAGATAGATAGATAGATAGATAGATAGATAGATAGATAGATAGATAGATAGATAGATAGATAGATAGATAGATAGAAAGATAGATAGATAGATAGATAGATAGATAGATAGATAGATAGATAGATAGATAGATAGATAGATAGATAGATAGATAGATAGATAGATAGATAGATAGATAGATAGATAGATAGATAGATAGATAGATAGATAGATAGATAGATAGATAGATAGATAGATAGATAGATAGATAGATAGATAGATAGATAGATAGATAGATAGATAGATAGATAGATAGATAGATAGATAGATAGATAGATAGATAGATAGATAGATAGATAGACTAGAACTAGAACTTGAACTAGAACTGAACTACACTAGAACTGAACTAGAACTGAACTAGAACTGAACTGAACTGACTAGAACTGAACTAGAACTGAACTAGAACTGAACTAGAACTGAACTAGAACTGAACTAGAACTGAACTAGAACTGAACTAGAACTGAACTAGAACTAAACTAGAACTGAACTAGAACTGAACTAGAACTGAACTAGAACTGAAACTAGAACTGAATTAGAACTGAACTAGAACTGAACTAGAACTGAACTAGAACTGAACTAGAACTGAACTAGAACTGAACTAGAACTGAACTAGAACTGAACTAGAACTGAACTAGAACTGAACTAGAGCTGAACTAGAACTGAACTAGAACTGAACTAGAACTGAACTAGAACTGAACTAGAACTGAACTAGAACTGAACTAGAACTGAACTAGAACTGAACTAGAACTGAACTAGAACTGAACTAGAACTGAACTAGAACTGAACTAGAACTGAACTAGAACTGAACTAGAACTGAACTAGAACTGAACTAGAACTGAACTAGAACTGAACTAGAACTGAACTAGAGCTGAACTAGAACTGAACTAGAACTGAACTAGAACTGAACTAGAACTGAACTAGAACTGAACTAGAACTGAACTAGAACTGAACTAGAACTGAACTAGAACTGAACTAGAACTGAACTGAACTAGAACTGAACTAGAACTGAACTAGAACTGAACTAGAACTGAACTAGAACTGAACTAGAACTGAACTAGAACTGAACTAGAACTGAACTAGAACTGAACTAGAACTGAACTAGAACTGAACTAGAACTGAACTAGAACTGAACTAGAACTCAACTAGAAGAACAACTGAACTAGAACTGAACTAGAACTGAACTAGAACTGAACTAGAACTGAACTAGAACTGAACTAGAACTGAACTAGAACTGAACTAGAACTGAACTAGAACTGAACTGAACTAGAACTGAACTGAATTAGAACTGAACTAGAACTGAACTAGAACTGAACTAGAACTGAACAAGAACTGAACAAGAACTGAACAAGAACTAGAACTGAACTAGAACTGAACTAGAACTGAACTAGAACTGAACTAGAACTAGAACTAGAACTGAACTAGAACTAGAACTAGAACTGAATTAGAACTAGAACTAGAACTGAATTAGAACTAGAACTGAACTAGAACTAAACAAAAAATCGACAATCTATCTATCTATCTATCTATCTATCTATCTATCTATCTATCTATCTATCTATCTATGTATCTATCTATCTATCTATCTATCTATCTATCTATCTATCTATCTATCTATCTATCTATCTATCTATCTATCTATCTATCTATCTATTTATCTAGCTGTTCCATAAAAGCTTTTAAAATTGTATTATTAATGTGTTATTTCAGCATGTCCTTCAAATAAAAATGTTTGACATTTTTACAATATTATTCGAACTTGTATAGGCCTTTGTAAGTTTAAACGATCAGCGAAAAGGCGAATTGTTATTATTTTCAATATAAATTAACACACACATATTTAATTGTTTTTTAGTTTTATAAAATTAATTTCTAAAAATAACACGCGCTTATCACGTTGCAGTTTTTATAACATTTCGTGATAGATACGTATGTATGTAAAGTTTTACATATAAACAAGTATATATGTATGTAAATTGAAAAAAAGCAGACATCCATCCCGTGCCTCAAGTACATAAACATTTCTTTATCACTTAATCACCAGTACGAAAATCTACCGATTACAAATGACAACAAAGCTTATTCTATACTGAGATTCCAGGGGCAAAATTCAAACAACTAACAAATAGTGCAGTTTTTTTGTTGTTTATTTTTTTGTTTATAAATTATAAAAGTTCTAATCCGTTATTTATTGTGCATCTTGAAAAAAAAAATATTTTTTATTGATTTCAAATTTCGCAGTAGAAATAACGTTTGGAAATTTATTTTAATTACATTTTAAATGTTATTTTAAAACACCTTTATAGATAGAGATGTAATATGTTTGTGTGTAGAGGACGCATGTTGTATATTTATTCAAAAATATTAAAATATATTTTTCAGTACATAATCATCGTTAAAAATATATTTGCTTAATTAATCGAAATTGTTTGAAAAAAACATATACATACATATATAACATTTTAGTTTCATCTAATTTAAAATAACTGATCCTGAGTGGATTCCGCGTCCCTTATCTACACGAAATGAAAAACTTTACATGACTGATTTAAACAGTTATTTTTATATATCGGTAGATCCTGATAGACAGAAATACATAAAATCTATTTAACATAACTGATCCTGATTGGAATCCACGCCCATTTTACACTTATCTTTGTATATCAGTTATACGAAAAACTTTAGATGACTGATTTAAACAGTTATGTTTATATATCGGTAGATTCTGATAGACAGAAACAGATAAAATCTATTTTTATATAGAATATGTATATAAATTTGGCTCCAGATCCTTAAAAATTCTTTAAATTGAGAAAATAATGAAAATCTATGATTACCAAAACCATAAAGAAGTTTCTTATGATAAACCTAAGTCGGGCTGTAGTTTTTTTTTTTTTTAAAATAGTGAAACTGCGATCACTTTGTAAGAAAAACCTCAAATCGGCTAAAAGGCATTCAGTTGAAACAAGTAAGAGTGTTATATTCGGCTATGCCGAATCTTATATACCCACCATCAAACCTCGTTTGACAAGAATGAAACTTACTTATGTCGAATTTCATCTATATAATCGTATTTTTTAGGCCAGTTATAAGCGTTAAAGTAATTTTCTGAAGGGGACCTTATATAGGGGGTAGGGTCAATTATGGGTCGATCCTAATATAATTTGGTAGACAGAATTTGGTTCGTATTAAATTTATTTGTGTCAAATTTCATCGCTACACTCGTATTTTTAAGCCATTAATGAGCGTTGCAGTCATTTTCTAAAGGGGACCTTATATGGGGGGTAGGGTCAATCATGGACCGATCCTCATAAAATTTTTTTAGATAGATTTTGACTCGTATGAAACTTACTTATGTCGAATTTCATCTATATACTAGTATTTTTAAGCCAGTAATGAGCGTTAAAGTCATTTTCTGAAGGGGACCTTATATGGGGGGTAGGGTCAATTATGGACCGATCCTCATAAAATTTTGCATAATGATTTTGGATCATAAGAAACTTACTTATGTCGAATTTCATCGCTATATTCGTATTTTTAAACAAGTTATGGCTGTTAAAGCTGCTTTTCGAGCTGCCACTTGTATGGGGGCTATCCGAAAACGTGGACCGATATTGCCCATTTCCAATACCAAACAAATCTTACCTATAAGAAATATTTATGTGAAATTTCAACCCTCTAGCTCTTTTCATTCGGACTCTATCGTGCTTTCAACAGACAGACAGACGAACGGACGGACGGGCAGACATGGCTAGATCGTCTTAGAATTTAATGAGGACCCAGAATATATATACTTTTGTGGGTCTATGATCAATATTTCGATGTGTTACAAACGGAATGACAAAATCAATATACCCCCCATAAAAATAGCTAAAATAAAGTGATCACGTATTTTAAAACAAAAACAGTTTTTATATGGAAAAAATACAAAAAAATTAGATTTTAAAAATATAAATCCTTAAGGTGGAAGTACACAACACGCGTAGAGGCGGGAACGCGTTTCACGCTTTTCAAACTTTTCGCGCTTTATAAGCGGCAAGTTACACACCACACGTCATTTTGATATCTCTTTTAATGTATTTTAAGACTATTACTGTTTTAAAAATCAAAATTTTAAGTTTTTGTATATTTTTTAATATTTTTCTTCCATTGTTGAAGAAATTTATTTCATTTTAGATTAAGCCCCCTTCACACGAGCACACAAGTAATATGATCTGTCAAAATTTTGTGTAGAAGAGAACGGATGGGATCGTCTAAACGCAATATGTAATGAAACCATCACACATTGAGAGAAAATACGGATGGAAAATTTGACAGTCGTATGGCTCTCTTCATTTTTTGAAATGATTAAAAAAACAAGCAAGTCGCATTAGATCAGGGATGTATTTTTACAAAAAAGTGAAACAGCTGTTCCATCTTACTTTGTTACTGTTTTATACCAATCGTGTAAACACAAAAAATATAAATCATACGACTTTTATTCTCTTTTTTGTCATACGGATGGAATTTCATTTTACTTTTTCATTAGACTTGTCGTACGTAAAGTGTGACCGTGTGAAGGGCCCTTTATTCTTATTCTACACAAAAGAAAATGCAACCCTGATCAGCTGCCGACGCGCCAAAAGTTGAAAGTTGCTGAACTTTTCGCAGCAGATGCGTTACAACGCTATGCGTAACTTCCCTATAAGAAATGAATGACCGAAACTAACACATACAAAATGATTTTACTAACACACATGCAACATTTTTTTTATAGAATTGTCGAAAAAAAAATTAATGGATAATTCCATCAACAATGACAGTCAAATGACCGGTAAAATGACCGTTACTGGACCCAATGTGTGGTATAGGGTTGAATTTGCATATGAAAGAATGAAACAACTACATTTTGATTAAAATGTATTAAAATTTATATTTTGATCAACAATGACAGCCAAATGACCGATCAAATGACTGTCACTGTGTTACAGAGTTGTATTTTTCGTCGTTACAAATTAATTGTTTCTGCGAAAGCCAAAGATCAAGAAGCGAAGAAATAAAAAAATTACAAAGTCTTTAAATTATTAAAAATAAAGAGAATTATTATAAACTAAATTTTAAAAAAGCTCAGGAAGTGGATCAGAAGATAAACAATTCGGAGTTTAATCAATCAATGGTAACATAAATATGTACTTATGATTTTTATATTTCGATATTTATGAATACTTATGTATTTCTTTACAGACAACATATTTCCACAAATTAATAGGAGCATCAGAGGACTTAAGATTCTGCGAGATATGTAAAATGGTGAAAAGACTGGTAATTTATGTATATGATTACTATATTAATAAAATTAACAATATATATATTAAAATATCAATAAATTGTGTTTTATTATAAATTGGTATAGCCGTCAGATTTGACGGATATATTCATCAAGTGTGATTAGTCAACAATGACCGATTAATGCATCATTTTTTTATTTGTTAACTGTGATGGATATATCCATCAAGCATGATTAGTCAATCATGACTAATATTTATATCATCCATGATTAGTAAACAACAAAAGAGTGAGCAGCTCAAATATATGTTTTAAAGTCGATAGAATTCATAAGTGCGAGGGTGATGCAACATCACATGTACACAAATGTTTCCATCACTTTTTACATATTGCCCTTAAGAAAGTGATGGGAGCTTTGTTCTACGCAATGATGGGTATATTCTCAGTAGTGACAGTCAATTGACCGGTCAAATGACTGTCACTGTTCTTATAGGGTTGTTAAATGAAATACACTATTTCAACTTTTTTTGACAGAAGCCTATAACGCGTTGCCCCGTACAACGCTTGTTGTGTACTTCCATCTTTAAGGTGGAAAACAGTAATAGTTTTAAAAAGCATTCAAAGAAAGATCAAAATGACGCGTGGTGTGTAACTACAGCTTATAAAGTGCGAAAAGTTTGAAAAGCGTAAAACGCGTTGCCGCCTCAACGCGCGCTGTGTAATTCCACCTTTATAAAACACAAAATTTTAAATTAATTCAGTTAAAAGTACATTCATATATGTCCGCCCATCCCTGTTAATAACTTATATCATTTGTGCTATCATTCCCAAGTGATTGTCAAACATCTGACATTCAAAGTAAAATGCAAGACAGATAGAAACTCTTGGAAAATACTGTCATAATAAAAAGACTGCTATTTATTTATTATTAACAATTTTTTTGTAACAAAAACACAATTTATATAAAATGAGCATTTGTAGTGTTAGAGGAATAAATTTGCAGTTTTGTCGAAGAGCATTTCTATTAGCCAATCGTAGGCTAACGCCGGCAACATTTCAAGAGGATGCAGGTGAGTAGATCACGGATACATGATTATGTATTGAGGTTATGTGAAGTTGTGTTAATTCATAATTAAATTTATGAAACAATTTATGAATTATACTTTATTTAATATTGCAGTTTTAAAACGTAGTGTACACAACAATTCGCCTAAAAAGGTAATTATAATGGTTTAAACTAAAGATGTTTTATTCCATGTAAACTTATGCATTTGCAATTTTAGGAAGAATGTCGTCCTAAAATTTCCTATAACAGTGAAGTATTGCGTGCTGCCAATTGTAATGTAAGTCGCAAAAATTTGGAAACACAAAAAGGAACAACAACTACCAGTAGTAGTGGAGAAAAGGTCACATCCTATGATCAAACAACTAATAAAGACAGTGGAGAAGGTGGTGATGGTGGTAAAACAAAAATCTTAATTGCCTTGGCAGCTGCCTTAGGCATTGGTGGTGTTGTAAGTATTAATTAAAGAATTTTTTATTGTTATGTTATTTTTTTAATTGGTTTTTCATTATTTGCTTTAGGTTTATTATCTTAGTAAAGGTGATGAAACACCTAAAGCCAAGAAAGAGGAGCCACAACCTATACCACAAACGAATCCAGCTAGTTCTCAAGATTTACCAAAGCATGTGCCATATTTGCTAATTGGTGGTGGAACTGCTGCGTTTTCAGCATTCCGTGCTATAAAATCAAATGATGCCAGAGCTAAAGTATTAATGGTAACAGACGAAAAACGTAAACCTTATATGCGACCACCCCTATCGAAGGAATTGTGGTATTCCGCCAAAGAAACACCGCTATCAGAAGACTACAGATTTAAACAATGGACCGGTGCCGAACGTAGTTTATACTTTGAGCCAGAGGAATTTTTCATTCATCCCTCCAAGTTAAATGAAAGCGAAAAAGGTGGTATTGCTGTGGCACATGGTTTTAGAGTCAAGAAAATTGATCCCGTTAAAAAAACAGCCACTTTAACTGATGGCTATGAAATTGGTTATGATGAATGTTTAATTGCCACCGGTTGTAGTCCTAAAATGCTGCCTGTCTTTGCCAGTGCTCCTCCTAGTGTGAAAGATAAAATCATGGTGTATCGTACCCCTGACGATTTCGAACGTCTTAAGAGTTATGTAGATGCTAAAAAGAAAGTTACAATTATTGGTAATGGTTTCTTGGGTAGTGAATTAGCCTGTACATTAGCCAACTATTCAAAGAATAATGAAGGACAAATTTATCAAGTATTTCCCGAAAATGGTAATATGTCAAAAGTATTGCCAGATTATCTAAGCAAATGGACAATGAAGAAAATGGAATCACAGGGTGTGTGCGTAGTACCAAATGCTAGTGTTAAGAGTGTGGCAAGAGATGATAACTCATTAAAATTAAACTTAAGTACAGGTGAAACAATTATGTCGGATGTGGTAAGTATAGAACAGCAAAAACTTAATCTTATAGCTTAAGAGACTACATATTTCTCCGAATTAGGTGGTTGTTTGCGTGGGTTGTGAAGCTAACACCGACTTGGCCGGTCTCTCGGGCTTAGAAGTTGATAAGAATCTTGGTGGCTTTGTGGTAAATGCTGAATTGGAAGCACGTCGTAATCTATTTGTAGCTGGTGATGCTTCTTGCTTCTATGATCCTCTACTAGGTAGAAGACGTGTTGAACATCATGATCATTCCGTTGTTTCTGGCCGCTTAGCAGGCGAGAATATGGTTGGCAAAAGTAAATGCTCGAAATTAATTAAGTTGCAAATTTAGATAAAAATTAAATTATTTATTTTTATTTAAAGAGAAACCATATAATCACCAGAGTATGTTTTGGTCTGATTTGGGACCAGAAATCGGTTATGAAGGCATTGGTTTAGTAGATTCATCACTGCCAACTGTAGGTGTTTTCTCTCTACCCTCCAAAACTACCGACAGGTCTGATAATCTTGCCGAAAATCAGAGTGAAGAAAACGAGAAAAAGGAACTAACAAAAGCAACTGCTAACAACGATATTCCAACACCCGATGCTGAGGCAACACCAAATTATGGCCGAGGTGTTGTTTTCTATTTAAGAGATGAAAAAGTCGTTGGCATTTTGCTGTGGAACATATTCAATCGCGTAGGACTGGCACGTACTATAATAAATCAGAACAAAAAATACGATGACCTAAACGAAGTCGCTAAACTATTTGAAATTCATTCGTAGATAAAAACGTAATTTTAATTTAACTCTAATTTGATTAGGTAAAAATGTTTATTTTTATTGTTATTTAAATGTCTAATTTGCAAAAAAAAAAAATCAAATTGTACCTTTGATTATAAAACAAATACACGTACACACACACATACCTTAAGGATTTGTTCCGTTTATACGATTTAACGCCACAACAGCTGCATTTAGTATTTCTCAAAATTCCAATAGCAAGGGATTAGCTTAAAACGCCGGCAAATTTTACTAGTTCTACTTAAAAATATGTTTAAATTCCTATTAAAAGTTTATGATCGTCTTTGCAAAACCTAAACTATAAAATGCAGGTAATTTCAAAGTTTCACAACTTGGATTCAGGTATATTTAAAATTTAGTATAAAATATTCTACTACTGCCATCACAAGCGTTAGTTTCTTAAGGAACTTCACTGAAAGACATACAGAATGGAAGTTAAGAATATTCAATATTATTTGTATGACGATGACGAAGCTAGCACAGCAGAAGCCATTATGTTGGAGGAGAATAACCTATTACAACACATAGAAGAGGCTGGTAAATTAAACAACACTCTATAAAAAAATGCCCAATAATATTTATAAAACCTATTTATTTATAGTTCAAGCCAATAAAGACGTTTACTCTGAAGATGAATTGAATGCTGCCGCTGCCATGATGTTAATGCATTATCAAGCTGTTGTTCATCCTCAAACAGTTACCACTTATAATTACGATGCACAAACTTGCCAACAGAAAGAAAAGCTACAAACCCCCAAATCTATGATGACCAAGGATCATAACAATCAGAATGTTCATATTGATACCATGGAACAGATTCGTCAATATCGTAAGTGTAATTACACTCAATCGTCTCTATTGGCCTCCTGTCGTAATATCTTGAAAGAATTTTTGGCTCAAAACGGTTTGTGATCAAACGGCGGTAACATGTTAAAAACATAATATTTTGCTTAAAGTATAAATTTGATAATAAAACCCTTTGAGGGTTAACTAGTATGTAGATAAGAATAATTAATAAATGGAATATGATTAAAATGCACCCAAAAAGAGAAACGTTGTCTCAAATTATGTATGTATGTGTTTTTATAGAATTTGATAGTGGCCTCCGGTATGGTAGTTGTTAGTTACTGAGTTATGACCTAAGGCACTGGTTAAAGAGCGCACAACAGGCGCGATAGAGGTCTAGGTGTATTTCTTCGGATTTTATTTATATACATCTTCCTTTCAAACTAACTTACTAACTATAGAATTGATAACATTTTCAAAAATGTTTACCTATTTTTTCGAATTGTTTTTCTCCAATTTTAGTTAATTAGGCAAAATATAGTTGAGTCTATTCTTTAGTTTATAGTTCTCATTGTAGTCTATCGTCTAGTCTACTTTAGTCTATAGTGCAGCCTATATTCTAGTCTATAGTCTAGTCTATAATCTAGTCTATAATATAGTCTAGTCTATAATCCAGTCTATAGTCTAGTCTAAAGTCCAGTCTATAGCCTAGTCTGTAGTCAAGTCTATAGTCTAGTTAATTGTCTAATCTATAGTTTACTCTACAGTCGAGTCTATAGTCTAGTTAATTGTCTAATCTATAGTCTAGTCTATAATCTAGTCAATAGTCTAGTCTATAGTCTAGTCTGTAGTATAGTCTAGTCTATAATATAGTCTACAGTCTAGTCTATAGTCTAGTCTATAGTCTAGTCTATAGTCTAGTCTATAGTCTAGTCTATAGTCTAGTCTATAATATAGTCTATAGTCTAGTCTAGTCTATAGTCTAGTCTATAGTCTAGTCTATAATCTAGTCTATAGTCTAGTCTATAGTCTAGTCTATAGTCTATTCTATAGTCTAGTCTATAGTCTATTCTATAGTCTAGTCTATAGTCGAGTCTATAGCCTAGTCTATAGTAAAGTCTATAGTCTAGTCTATAGCCTAGTTAATTGTCTAATCTATAGTCTACTCTATAGTCGAGACTATAGTCTAGTTAATTGTCTAATCTATAGTCTACTCTATAGTCGAGACTATAGCCTAGTCTATTGTCAAATCTATAGTCTATACTATAGACTCTATACTCTAGTTAATAGCCTATAGTCTTGTCTGTAGTCTAGTCTATAGTCTAGTATATAGTCTGGTATATAGTCTAGTATATAGTCTAGTCTATAGTCTAGTCTATAGTCTAGTCTATAGTCTAGTCTATAGTCTAGTCTATAGTCTAGTCTATAGTCTAGTCTATAGTCTAGTCTATAGTCTAGTGTATCGTCTAGTCTATAGTCTAGTCTATAGTCTAGTCTATAGTCTAGTCTATAGTCTAGTCTATAGTCTGTCTATAGTCTAGTCTAGTCTAGTCTATAGTCTAGTGTATAGTCTAGTCTATAGTCTAGTATATAGTCTAGTCTATAGTCTAGTCTATAGTCTAGTATATAGTCTAGTATATAGTCTATTATATAGTCTATTATATAGTCTAGTATATAGTCTAGTATATAGTCTAGTATATAGTCTAGTCTATAGTCTAGTCTATAGTCTAGTCTATAGTCTAGTCTATAGCCTAGTCTATAGTCTAGTCTATAGTCTAGTCTATAGTCTAGTCTATAGTCTAGTCTATAGTCTAGTCTAGTCTATAGTCTAGTCTATAGTCTAGAGTCTAGTCTATAGTCTAGTCTATAGTCTAGAGTCTAGTCTATAGTCTAGTCTATAGTCTAGTCTATAGTCTAGTCTATAGTCTAGTCTATAGTCTAGTCTATAGTCTAGTCTATAGTCTAGTCTATAATCTAGTCTATAGTCTAGTCTATAGTCTAGTCTATAGTCTATTCTATAGTCTAGTATATAGTCGAGTCTATAGCCTAGTCTATAGTAAAGTCTATAGTCTAGTCTATAGCCTAGTTAATTGTCTAATCTATAGTCTACTCTATAGTCGAGACTATAGTCTAGATAATTGTCTAATCTATAGTCTACTCTATAGTCGAGACTATAGCCTAGTCTATAGTCAAATCTATAGTCTATACTATAGACTCTATACTCTAGTTAATAGCCTATAGTCTTGTCTGTAGTCTAGTCTATAGTATAGTATATAGTCTGGTATATAGTCTAGTATATAGTCTAGTCTATAGTCTAGTCTATAGTCTAGTCTATAGTCTAGTCTATAGTCTAGTCTATAGTCTAGTCTATAGTCTAGTCTATAGTCTAGTCTATAGTCTAGTCTATAGTCTAGTGTATCGTCTAGTCTATAGTCTAGTCTATAGTCTAGTCTATAGTCTAGTCTATAGTCTAGTCTATAGTCTAGTCTATAGTCTAGTCTAGTCTAGTATATAGTCTAGTCTATAGTCTAGTCTATAGTCTAGTCTATAGTCTAGTATATAGTCTAGTCTATAGTCTAGTCTATAGTCTAGTATATAGTCTAGTATATAGTCTATTATATAGTCTAGTATATAGTCTAGTATATAGTCTAGTCTATAGTCTATAGTCTAGTCTATAGTCTAGTCTATAGTCTAGTCTATAGTCTAGTCTATAGTCTAGTCTATAGTCTAGTCTATAGTCTAGTCTATAGTCTAGTCTATAGTCTAGTCTATAGTCTAGTCTATAGTCTAGTCTATAGTCTAGTCTATAGTCTAGTCTATAGTCTAGTCTATAGTCTAGTCTATAGTCTAGTCTATAGTCTAGTCTATAGTCTAGTCTATAGTCTAGTCTATAGTCTAGTCTATAGTCTAGTCTATAGTCTAGTCTATAGTCTAGTCTATAGTCTAGTCTATAGTCTAGTCTATAGTCTAGTCTATAGTCTAGTCTATAGTCTAGTCTATAGTCTAGTCTATAGTCTAGTCTATAGTCTAGTCTATAGTCTAGTCTATAGTCTAGTCTATAGTCTAGTCTATAGTCTAGTCTATAGTCTAGTCTATAGTCTAGTCTATAGTCTAGTCTATAGTCTAGTCTATAGTCTAGTCTATAGTCTAGTCTATAGTCTAGTCTATAGTCTAGTCTACAGTCTAGTCTAAAGTCTAGTCTATAGTCTAGTCTGTAGTCTAGTCTATAGTCTGGTCTATAGTCTGGTCTATAGTCTAGTCAATAGTCTAGTCTATAGTCTGGTCTATAGTGTAGTCTATAGTCTAGTCTATTTTCTAGTCTATAGTCTAGTCTATAGTCTAGTCTATAGTCTAGTCTATAGCCTAGTCTATAGTCTAGCATATAGTCTAGTTTATACTCTTGTCTATAGTCTAGTATATAATCCAGTCTATACTCTAGTCTAGTCTATAGTCTAGTTTTTTCTAGTCTATAGTGTGGTCTATAGCCTGTTCTATAGTCTAGCCTATAGACTAGCCTATTGTCTATTCTATGGCAAAATTATCTTTCTAATTGTACCATTGTCTAGTGTATTCTATAGTCCAGTCTATAGTTTAGTTTATAGTCTAGTCTATCGTCTAGTTTATCTTCTATTCTATAGTCTAGTCTATGGTCTATTTTATATTCTAGTCTTTAGTCTAGTCTAACACAAAATTACCTTCCTAATTATACCATTGTCTAGTCTAAAGTACAATTTAGTCTATAGTCTAGTATGTATATACTGTAGGCTATAGTCTATCTAATAATAATAAACAAAAACTTCGAGAACCTAAACAAAGTCCTTAAGTCATTACACATCATTCGCGAATAAGAATTTACATACTTAAGTTAAATTTAACTATAAGTAGGAAAAACTAATAGATTTCTTGACATAACAGCTGCATATTATTTTCTTCAAAATTCCAATTGTAAGGGATTAGTTTAATACATTGGAAAATCTAATTGTTTCTACTAAAAACCTTTAAATTATGTATTAAATTTTATGATCACATATGCGAAATATAATTAGCATATGCAGGTAAATTTTAAAGTTTGCGACACTTTTAAATGCAGGTACATTTCAAATTTACTATAAAAATTCGAATCCTTGCAACAAAATCGTTAGTTACTTGCCTAAACTCACAGCGTTAAATACACAACATGGAAGTGAAAAATATTCAATATTATTTATATAACGACAATGCAGCCACTACAGCAGAGGCGGTAATGGTAGAGGAAAATAGACTCCTTAAACAGCTAGAAGAAGCTGGTAAGTTTTATAATAATCCCGATTTTCAAACTATAAACATATAATAACGTTGAAATTTCTTTTAGTTTCTGCCAGCAAAGATCAACACTCTGAAGAGGAAATAAACGCAGCCGTTGCCATGATGTTAATGCATTATCAAGCTGTAACCGAACCCGAATTGACACCAAAAAATAATTTCATTACACAAGTCCCGCAACAAAAGGAAAAACATGTGAAACCAAATGTAACCATTACAAAAGAAAATTCCACACAAAATGCCAATCTAGATACGATTGAACAACATATTCGCCAAAATCGTAAAAGTAGTTATAGTAAATCTTCGCTATTGGCTGCGTGTCGTAATATTTTGAAAGAATTCTTATCTCAAAATAGTTTCTGATCGTTAACGAGACGATACGTTTTAAAAACATTTAACATTTTTTGCTTAAAGTATAATTTGTTAATAAAAATACTCTTTGAGGGTTGCTAGTAAGTATGTAAATTAGAATAGTTAAAAAAATTAAAAGAAAAAATAAATAAAAAAAATCGCACATTAATTTCATTCTGTGTTTTCTTTGCTTAGTATTAAAGCTTCAAAAGATTTAATTATTTTTCAAATTGAAGCTTCAAAAAGATTTAATTATTTTTCAAATTGAAATCTATTTATCAATTCCGGTAACACATTTCCACGTTCAAAATGAAAATAGATAGATAGATAGATAGTTAGATAGTTAGATAGATAGATAGATAGATAGATAGATAGATAGATAGATAGATAGATAGATAGATAGATAGATAGATAGATAGATAGATAGATAGATAGATAGATAGATAGATAGATAGATAGATAGATAGATAGATAGATAGATAGATAGATAGATAGATAGATAGATAGATAGATAGATAGATAGATAGATAGATAGATAGATAGATAGATAGATAGATAGATAGATAGATAGATAGATAGATAGATAGATAGATAGATAGATAGATAGATAGATAGATAGATAGATAGATAGATAGATAGATAGATAGATAGATAGATAGATAGATATATAGATAGACAGATAGATAGATAGATAGATAGATAGATAGATAGATAGATAGATAGATAGATAGATAGATAGATAGATAGATAGATAGATAGATAGATAGATAGATAGATAGATAGATAGATAGATAGATAGATAGATAGATAGATAGATAGATAGATGATAGACAGATATATAGATAGATAGATAGATAGATAGATAGATAGATAGATAGATAGATAGATAGATAGATAGATAGATAGATAGATAGATAGATAGATAGATAGATAGATAGATAGATAGACAGATAGATAGATAGATAGGTAGATAGATAGATAGATAGATAGATAGATAGATAGATAGATAGATAGATAGATAGATAGATAGATAGATAGATAGATAGATAGATAGATAGATAGATAGATAGATAGATAGATAGATAGATAGATAGATAGATAGATGATAGATAGCTAGATGATAGATAGCTAGATGATAGATAGATGATAGACAGATAGACAGATAGATAGATAGATAGATAGATAGATAGATAGATAGATAGATAGATAGATAGATAGATAGATAGATAGATAGATAGATAGATAGATAGATAGATAGAGAGATAGATAGATAGATAGATAGATAGATAGATAGATAGATAGATAGATAGATAGATAGATAGATAGATAGATAGATAGATAGATAGATAGATAGATAGATAGATAGATAGATAGATAGATAGATAGAGATAGATAGATAGATAGATAGACAGACAGACAGACAGACAGACAGATAGATAGATAGATAGATAAATAGATAGATAGATAGATAGATAGATAGATAGATAGATAGATAGATAGATAGATAGATAGATAGATAGATAGATAGATAGATAGATAGATAGATAGATAAATAGATAGATAGATAGATAGATAGATAGATAGATAGATAGATAGATAGATAGATAACATGTAAATGAAACCTATAAGGTACAAAACGTACTATTCTACAATATTGAACCTAGAAACTGAAAATTAAATACACAACATACAGATTGAATGAAAATCGTTAAAAGGGGATTTTCTGGTACTTTTGTTCTTTAGCTGACTTATTGATTTTCCTGCAATACTGAACCTAGAAACATAAAACAGATAGAATATCTAAGAGTGAAGACTTTCTTATACTTTTTCGTCATTCAAATGGTATTTCTTGATTTTTGCAATATTGAACCTATTGGTTTTTAAGATTTAACTCTTTGGTACTTGATGGTTCTTCAACAGGTGTCAGTGCTTTTTGTATATATAAAGCAGTTGTAAAAGGTTTGATATCAGTGAACTATTTTTGTTGTTTTTGTAATGGTTTTTCTCTATGTATACTAAAGTTAAATTTAACAAAAAAAAAGTAAAACTCATTAACACTTTCAGTATTTTTCGACTACTTACTTCATAATGTATTCTTTATTAAACCTTTGTAACTTGTTGATTGTTTTTTGTTTTTTTTTTTAATAATACATATTATGAGTTATTAAAATTAAAGCAAACATTTCGAAAGAAAAAGATTTTTTTGTTGTTTTTTTTTTTTTAAGTCTTGTGTAAATTGTAAATAGATGAATTTCTATTGTATATGAAAGTATGTTGTAAATATAAATATTTTTATCTTATTTGTTGGTTTTTTCATTTTTTTTTCATTTATTATTTTAAGATTATTTAAGACTAAGTGTAAAAATTGTTGTTGTATTAATAAAAATATACATTATAGATTATGATATATATATAAAGATTTGTTTTTAAACTAATTGTTGTTTTGTTTTTGTTTGTAAGATATTTACACATTTAATTGCTATTTCTAGGGGTTGTTGTTGTAAGTTATTAAAAATTTTATAAACAAAAGATGTTGAAAAAAAATACATATTTAATTTTTTTTTATATATATTTTTGTGGTAATATAAATACATTTAAGTAATTAAGTTTTATTATAAAAAAATTATATATTTATAAGTAAAGAAATTAAAGCAATATTTTGTATATTTAATATTATTATTTTTGTTTTTTTTTTAACTAAACTTATTATTAATATAAAAAGAAATTTATATTAATTTGTGTTTTTTTTTTTATTTTTATTAAATTTTATTTTTGTATATAAAGAACGAATGTTCTGTGGAAGCCAAGGGGGATTATTAGATTAACAATATAAAAAAAAAACTTGAAACAATAAATTATATTTATAACTTTAAATTAACAAAATATCTTTAATATGCCAAAGCTAAGCTTAGCTACAAACTGTTATATGAATTGGAAGAGAATTGGCCGAAAAAAAGAGAATATGTTAAGGCAAACTATAAACAACAAAAAAAAAAACTCTTTTACAAATATTAAGCTTAATAAAACATTACATGTTTTATTTAATAAACATTTAAAAGCTTTATTAAAATATAGAGAAAAGTTGTGTTAATTAATTTGCCAATATAACCTTTTTAAGGCCAAAAAGGAAAAAAAATAAATTGTGTTCAATTTAAAAAAAAATATTATAATTTATTTAAATATATTTTTTTAAAAGATATTCATTTGTATTTTAAATATTATTATTTTTTTTGTTGCTGTAGCTAGTTGTATACACTTAGGTTAATTTTTCAATTTTATTTAAATTTTTTGCTATCACATTCGTTTGCAATTATTTAATTTTTTTTAAGGTAAATAAATTTTTAAAAAAATTTTAAATTTGTTAAAGCTGTTAAATAAAACAAAAAAAAAAAAGCTTTTCTTTTAACTAATAAATATGAGTTGTTACTTGTATGTATGTGTGTGTGTGTGTGTGGGTTCTTTTGTTATTTATAAAATGAACTCTTGTTAAACCATTTATAAGAGTTTTGCTATAAGGAAAACAATGTTTAAATATTAAAATAATAAAAAAACAAAGTTATAAAAAGTTATATATTATTTAGAATGGGCTGTGCTAAGAAAAAATAATTGTTTTAACTTAAATACTATATATTTTTATAATTTCCTTTATATTTTCAAACTACACCATGATTCTACCGGTGTGTTAAGCAGTTGATAAACTACTAATTGTGTGTGTGTGTTTTTTCAATGAATTTAAATGTTAAATGTTATAAAAAAAAATTGGCACATTTCTTAATTAACTAACAAACTTAAATATTTGTAAAAATAAAACGTTTAGATTTAAAACCTCATTTTAAAAAACAATACCATTTGTAATTTACAAAAAAATAAATTACCATTAAGCTAAGTTAGACAAATTGTTAGATTGTTTTATATTAGATAGAAGCAGCTTTCTTTCTTTCTTTTCGTTTCTTTTTTTTAATAATAATAATGAGGTACTAAATTATGCAACTCTTATTTGTTCTTTACAAAAAAACAAACAAAAAACAAACAAAAAAACATAACAACTAACTAATATAAACAAGTTTAGTTGTGTATGTTTTTGTTATTTAGTTGACACATGTAGCGTTTGTTTATAAACAAAGAAAAAAATTATTATTGTAAAAGTTTACATGTGTATTTTACATATGATTGTCTTGTCCTAAAGTAACTCCAAATAATGTAATTTACTTTCTTAAATCGGTTGCTCCCATGTTGTCGTGTGAAGGGCTGGCATCCATTTCACTTGATTCACTATCCATGGGTGTGGGTGTATTGCATTTTTGTTGTGTTGAATTTTCATTAGTTTCATTAAGCAGGGCAGCTTGATTAGTTTCGTTATCATTATAACGTATCAGTTTAATGGTGGTAAGGCCATCAGCATTACGTATCAATCTTTAATAAGGCAAAAAAAAAAAAATATAAAATAAATAAAAAGTTCTTTATTTAAATACCATATAAACTTACGGAAAACAATCATCATTAGCTGAAGGACTGGAATAAGGTCTTTTTTCACTATTGCCATTACTACCCGTAACACTCAAGTCTGTGGGTTTCATTTCTTCGGCATTGTTATTGTTTTGCGGCGATGTTTGTTGATTTTGTTCTGGTTTGACCACATTAAATTGGAATTTCTCATTTGGCGTTGTGGGTAAAGCTGCAGGTGAATTTGGTGGTACACCATTGGAAGACAGGTAATGGAAGGCACCGTTTATAGCGTGCATAAATAAGGGCGAAGAAGGCGGTGGACCATAGGCAGCCGCTGCAGCAGCGGCTACAGCAGCTGCAGCCGAAGATATACCATTGGGCAAAGTTAAATGATTACTATTATTGCCCTGTGTTGATGTAGGACGTTGGGGTGTTTGTTGCTGCTGCTGTTGTTGCTGTTGTTGTTGGGCTGAATGTTGTACCGGCATTGCCCAATTTGTACCATTTGTAGACGGTGATGTTGTTTGTAGACCACCAGCTGACGAACTTTGATTGCCAGCAAGATTATTGCTATTGTTGTTGTTGTTGTTTGTATTATTGGCATTATTGCCATTCTGATTGACCGATTGTCTTAGTAAGGAAATATTCTTGATATTTTTCAATTCTGTTGGATTGCGCAAGAATTGATAACAGTGACGTTCGCCCTGTACCTTACGTAATATATTCACTCTATAATAATAACGTAGAGCACGTGACATTTTATCATAGTTCATGGATAAATGATTCTTTTGTATGCCCCACAATTTGGCCAGCCCAGCAGGATCAACAATTTTGAAAACACCAGTATCACGACATTTCCAGGCAATTAAATCGCTATACTTTTGATTGCGATCATTTAGCAGTTGTTGTAGAAAATCCCATAATAAACGGCCATCTGTGAAAAGAATTGCGAAAAACGTTTGAAATTAGAATTAGACTAAAACTTTTCGGATCTATTGTCTAGTCTACAAAATAACTTATTGACTAGTCTATGGACTAGGATATTGACTAGACTATAGACTAGTCCATAGAATAATCTATTGACTAGCCTATAGACTAGTCTATGGAATAGTCCATTAACAAAACTATGTACGAGTCTTTTGATTAGTTCAGTGACTAGACTATGGGCTACTCTAATGACTGGTCTATTGACTAGTCTATAGATTAGTTTATTGACTAATCTATGTACTAGTATATTGACTAGTCAATTGTACCGTCTATGGACTTACTTATTCCCAGGTCTTTTAATAGATTATGACTTGATTTCTTGACTAGTCTATTGATCAGTCTTTTGCCTACCCTATTGGCTAGCCTATAGACTAGGCCTAGGTTTTTTACATATTAAAAGTACGGTAAAAGGATACTGCTTTATTTTTCAATATCAAAAAGTACTAAAAACATTTCAATAGTACTAAATTTTCCATCTCTGAAACATAATGTGTGTGATGAATTTTGAAAAACAAAGACAAAAAAAGTAACACTCGCTGTTAAGGAGAGCTTTAAAAGCTTGATGTACAAAACTTAAATTAAAAACCGATCAAAAAGTCACAACTTACTTGTATTGGGTTCAGTGTTTTCCGGAAAGAATTCACGTTTTACTGGTTGCATATAACGATTGTCAGTTTTATCGGGAAAGAATTCCCTTTTAACAGGTTGCACATAACTGGGTGTTGTAGGTGCTGACACCGAACCACTCTGTGGTAATTTCTGTTCCAAAGCCAATTGCTGCTGTTGATGTTGCTGCTGCTGCTGTTGTTGTTGTTGTTGAGACCATGAATTAACAAAAGTATTTTTAATTTGTTGCTTAAGACTTTGCGGCATGTCTTTTAGAATAGGGGTTGTAGGCGGACTGTTATTATATTGAGCTACAGCCGAGGCAGCAGGATAATTAGAATAATTAACAATTGTGCTATTAGCATTGGGTGGCTCTGAATAACTTTCCTCCTCGGAATCAGAATGGTGGCCACTGGCGTTATTAGTGTTATTTTTTAAACCACTAAATGAATTGGGTGTGGATAAACCCAGAGCGGCCGCAGCAGCTGCATTTGAAGAAGAACTGGTAGTACTGCTAGAACTGCTACTGCTGCTACTACTGCTATTGCTGGTCGATTGTGTGGCAGAACCATTCTGTTGATCCTGATTTTGAGGCGGGCTACTGGCTTGTGAATCTACTGAAGGCGGGGGACTTAATGTCACCGAATTCGGTGTCATAAAATGATGTGGAGTTAGATGAGAGGTTTGATGAAAGGCACTTTCTGGCGGCCCTATAGGGGGCCAAGTAGGTGTGGGTGGATGACTGTGCGGCGACAGGGGATAGCGACTAGTGGGTGTCACAGGGCTATTGGGTAAATGCCACTGCATCATATGTGATTCAATCACTAACATTTGCAGTACATTATGTAGAACATCGCCGGCACCGGGGCAACGATGACCAAAATCGGCACGTGTGAGCAGGCACAGGGCTTTGCCATTCATTTGAAAGAGATCATAATCAACTTTTGGCAGGTCAAATTCACGCTCACAGAAATGCAAAAATACCGCCACATCTTCACGACTCCAAAGGCGAGGATCTGAGGGTAAAGACGGCGGCAGCTGGGTCTTTAGCTCGGCCAATTGACTAGGCGGTGCTGGTGGACAACGCCATAACATATCACTCCAAAGACCCAAAGGCGGATTCAACGATAATTGTACCGGAAGCATTTTCATTTTGAATTTATTTGAACAAATTTAAAAATAACTATTTCCTTCTTGCTGCAGAACGGAGGACCACATCTATAAGACAATCACAAATCACGTTATAGCTGTAAGTGTAAAAAAAAGGGGAAAAACGAAAATTTTAATTAGTATAGTGTACAAAAAAAGAGTAGTTAGTAAGATATTAATAAACTTAGATATATTTAGTATATGGAAATGTATGGATTTTTATTATTGTTGTTTATTGCAATGGATATGTATGTGTATCCATAGCTATCTTCTTGCCAATGTTTATGTTAAAGTTACTTCCGTTTAAAAGAAAAATACAAATTTATTTCTGTTAGAATATGAATATCATCCATTCCAAGCATTTTATCTAAATCTGTACATTAGGGTGACCACATTGGTAAAGAGAAAATTTAAGTTACAGATGTTCTTACTTTACTAAAAATGTTTGTAATGGGGTCAACATTTGGATAGTAGTATCAAAAGTTTGAATTTTTTTTGGATTTTTTCATATGAACAGAAATGATAATTTCTATTTTGGCATCACCCTAATGTAGATTCTATAGACATTCAAGCGAATTGCTGCTGCTGTGTTGTATATACACTGAGCTAGTTGTAGGAAATTATACCGATAAAACGGAATAAAAAAAAAAAAAAAAAAACAAAATAAATAAACAATCACATCCGCCGCATTCCAGTTTTGGTTGCCAACAAATAAATATAAAAAAATATAACTAAATTCACCAAAAAAAAAAAAAAAAAAAAAACAAGTAAGAGTGTTATATTCGGCTATGCCGAATCTTATATACCCACCATCAAACCTCGTTTGACTCGAAAGAAACTTACTTATGTCGAATTTCATCTATATACTCGTATATTTAGGCCAGTTATGAGCGTTAAAGTAATTTTCTGAAGGGGATCTTATATAGGGGGGTAGGGTCAATTATGGGTCGATCCTCATAAAATTTGGTAGACAGAATTTGGTTCGTATTAAATTTACTTGTGTCGAATTTCATCGCTACACTCGTATTTTTAAACCATTAATGAGCGTTGCAGTAATTTTCTGAAGGAGACCTTATATGGGGGGTAGGGTCAATCATGGACCGATCCTCATAACATTTTTTAGATAGATTTTGACTCGTATGAAACTTACTTATGTCAAATTTCATCTATATACTAGTATTTTTAAGCCAGTAATGAGCGTTAAAGTCATTTTCTGAAGGGGACCTTATATGGGGGGTAGGGTCAATTATGGACCGATCCTCATAACTTTTTACATAGTGATTTTGGATCATAAGAAACTTACTTATGTCGAATTTCATCGCTATATACGTATTTTTAAACAAGTTATGGCTGTTAAAGCTGCTTTTCGAGGGGCCACTTGTATGGGGGCTATCCGAAAATGTGGACCGATATTGCCCATTTCCAATACCAAACAAACCTTACCTATAACAAATATTTATGTGAAATTTCAACCCTCTAGCTCTTTCCATTCGGACTCTATCGTGCTTTCAACAGACAGACAGACAGACAGACAGACAGACAGACGGACGGACGGACAGACATGGCTAGATCGTCTTAGAATTTAATGAGGACCCAGAATATATATACTTTTGTGGGTCTATGATCAATATTTCGATGTGTTACAAACGGAATGACAAAATCAATATACCCCCCATCTTTTTTGATGGTGGGTATAAAAACACAAAATATAAATCCACACAACCCACACGATATTTGGTAGAAATTGAAATATAAGAATAAAAATGAATAATCAAATATTTACATGAAAAACTATAGCAAAACGATTTCACTCAAATGCACACATTTGTTTTTTTTTTTTTGTAAATTTAGTTATAATTTTAATTATTTAAATTATTTTACACTATTTTTTTTTAATATTTATAAATAATTATTTGTTTAATATTATTTATTTAATAAAATAGTTTTTATTTACGTTCGGTTAAACACGCGCAAACGGAAGAACTAAAAGCGACACAGAGAACACATTATATCCGTAAAAATAAAAAAAAATGAGGTAAAAAAGTATTGAGAATCTTAAGTAAGTAATGATATTAATGATGAAGCAGCAGCAATGATGACGCTGATGTTGCTCTTTAAACGTTTAAATTCTTATTGAAAACACACTTGAACTCAATACACGGGTGTAGCACAGACTCAACGATCTCAGAATTCAATATAAAATCGAAGTGATGGTGTGGTGTGGTGCTGCTGCTGATGGTGGTGGAGGAGAACATTGATTCATGCTACAGCAACAACAACAACAACAACAACATCATCAGCCACAGAAGAAGAAGGAAAAAAAACATGAAAAGGCATTTCAAAAAGAAAAATCTGTTTGTTGGCTGGCTGGCTGGCTGTCAGTGTAGTGTTCAGTGCTCTGCCCTAATATCCCATAAACAATACACACATCTCATACCCTACAGCTAAACAAATCATCAAATGTCTCAAATGGTCTGGGATCGGTATGGAGTTATAGGTATATATGTATACATACATAAATACTTGTCTGTATGTATGTATGTTTGTATTTAAATACATGTGTTTAGAGAGTTTTACTGGTTTCTTTGTGCCTCTTCTTTAGAAAACAACATATTTCTTTTATTTTTTTTTTGATTTTTTTCAACTTGTGACTACCTGCGTGTTGTTATGTTTATGGTGTTTATGATCATGTTGCTGGCTGATCATGATGATGATGTTAATGAGGCTGTTCGTTATAATGATGCTGATCATGATGTGCGCCTAGACGTTAAACGGAAGTGTGCGCATTCCTTTCAAAAAATATCATTAAATGTTTACTATATAAATATACATACATACATACATACATATAACATATGATGCTGTGATCATGCAACAAAGATGAAGAAGAGTAAGAAAGTAAAGAAAAAAACGTTAAATCGATCGTATTATGCATGCATACCATTATCAAAAGCCGATGTTTAATATAGCAGGGCAATAAAACTTGTTTTTTTTTTCTCTCCAGCAAACACTTTAGTTATCATTATTGATCGAGTAAAAATATCAAGATATTTAATATCAGATAAATAGAGACCCTATTTTGTTTGATTTGGCTTTAATATTGTAAAATCCGAATTGATCAGACATATTTTTCAAGATCAATTTGAATGGATAGACCAAAATATCTTATTCTAAAGTATTGAGCTGCACTGAACCCTAATCACATTAAGCTTTCGAGATATCATGTTCCAGAAGTTTGATAGATCGCGTTTAGATAATTAATATCAGATAAACAGAGACCCTTTTTTTGTTGGATTTGGCTTTAATATTGTAAAATCCGAATTGATCAGACATATTTTTGAAGATCAATTTGAATGGATAGACCAAAATATCTTATTCTTAAGTATTGAGCTGCACTGAACCCTAATCACATTAAGCTTTCGAGATATCATGTCTCAGAAGTTTGATAGATCGCGTTTAGATAATTAATATCAGATAAACAGAGGCCCTTTTTATGTTGGATTTGGCTTTAATATTGTAAAATCCGAATTGATCAGACATATTTTTCAAGATCAATTTGAATGGATAGACCAAAATATCTTATTCTAAAGTATTGAGTTGCATACCATGTTCCAGAAGTTTGAAAGATCACGTTTAGGCCCTATTTGAGAAGTTGTAATAGAACGATTAGATCATTATAAAATCAGTTAAGCCATGTGAAAGTCCAACCGGACGACTTTGAAATAAAGATTTAACTTCTGTTAGATGTTCCTTATTTCTCCAGATACCTTAATCTAAAGTTCAAAACCCCCACAAATAGATAAAAACTAAATCTTTTAGAGCGGGGTTTTTGAGATGGTAATCAAATGCCAATCAGATTAGTTAATCTAAAAATAAATTTAATCTTTGATGTTTTTGAGTACAAGATTAAACTTCGCAGTGTTGCCATACAAAACAACAGAAAACTTCACTGTTTGTTATCAAAACAATGCATATTTTTTAAAAAAGAAGAAGACAATTGTAAATTTAATATGAAAATTAATGAAAACTTAAATTAAAAACAAAAAAATGTATTTTGAAGTGTCCATAATTTATACTAATCAATAAATAGAACATTTTAATGTTTATATTTATAAAAATTTTATTAATTTTTTTGCATCAGCTGTTTACACTTTTGCATTTCGTGCTTAAGATTAAACCACCTCCATTGGGCGCTTAAACTTGCAAACAAAATTAACTAATTTAGTACTCAAAAACATCTTTCGAGGATTAATTTTAATTTAATCGCTAATCTTTCACCTAAAAATTGGCCCTTACTAATTTTCGCCTTAATTTTACAACAAACTTAAACTTTTAAATAACTCCAGTACTATAAGGATTGAATATTTTTACATTTCAAAACTCTTTAGAGAAAATTGCTTAAAAATTACATTTAAACGATTTTCATCTCAAAAATATTTTCTAAATTCTTAAAAGAGATTGATCAGCTGGGTTATAATAATGTTTAAGAAAGCAGGTAAAACTATTATTCTCTTCTTTACAATTAATGTTAAAAAAGAGAGTAAAAAAAGCAAATCAATAGAGAGTGTTCAAATAAAAAACAAACTCTTATAGAAATTTTGAAAACAAATACTTATTTCTCTTTTCACACACTTTTTAATACACACAAAAATAGGAAATTGTAACACAATTATCAATAATAACTCATCGAAATTCTTTATAAAAAGAAAACAGGTAAAAACATTATAAAATAGTTAAAAAAAACCATTATTAAAACTAGAACAATGTTAAAGGATCTAACTAAGAACAGTGGGCGAATTGGCGACTTTATTTAAACAATTGATTAGTTCCGTTATTTGATTTTCAATAAACAAAAACAAAAAATTTCCTTTACTCCCTAGTTCCATAAATACCATATATAAAGAATAAACAAATTGCTTTCAGTATAGTTATCGTGCTATTTGTTAATTTTGTGATTCCATCAACAAATGTACTGTCGTCATCAAGTTGAAGTTTTTTTTTAAACAAATTCTCTAAAAAAAATAAATTTCTAATCTTGCTATAAACATATGTTTATTAGAGAGGTTCAAGTAGGTATCTGTCTGAAATCTTAAAGATATTTTAAACCAATCTTTAACAGGACACGCATACGTAAACGATTATACATTTCAATATAGAATGCTGAAAGAAAAATGACGATTAATTCATCATTATAGCACCTGATATCGATCGAAATCTTAAAAGAATTCAAATGGAGTTATTAGGATCACTTTCAAATTCCACTTACTTTCCCTAGGCGCAATCGTTTTCTAGATTCGAAAGAGGTTCGGAAGAATATTTTTTACTCTATTAAGAATGAAACAACTCGGCCCCATAGATTTATTAGCATTAATAAAGCTATATATTTTGGATAACGAAGGCAACACTGATATAAGTATTTCTATTTCTTGTATATCCTAAATGATATATCTTTTTTTAACTCCATTTCAAAACACTGCAACTTCCCTAATATTCAAATAGAGTTAAATCTTATGACAACATACTGTTTATGTGTTTATTTTTTTTCATATTTCCTTCTTATTTTACTCATAATTCTTGAAAGTATGTATACAACTTTGTACTTCTATCCGTAAAATAAAATCATAAAAAAACACACACAAAAAAAAAGAAAGAAAAAAACTATTCATGTGAATAAGCAGGGAAAGATCGGTATTTTTTTTACTTTAAGGGGGTCTTAAATATAGAGAGCAAAATAAATATTTCAAAAGAGTACCATAAACATTGTTCAAGAGCGCGCAAGTTATATGGGAGAGCAGGAATGGAAAATTGAAATTTTGAAATAGAACTTTTAGGTTTTACAGTATTCAACTAATTTTACTCTAGACTATAGATTAGACTAAAGACTACACTATAGACTAAACTATAGACTAGACTAAAGACTAGACTATAGACTAAACTATAGACTAGACTATAGACTAGACTATAGACTAGACTATAGACTAGACTATAGACTAGACTATAGACTAGACTATAGACTAGACTATAGACTAGACTATAGACTAGACTATAGACTAGACTAAAGACTAGACTATAGACTTGACTATAGACTAGACTATAGACTAGACTATAGACTTGACTATAGACTAGACTATAGACTAGACTATAGACTAGACTAGACTAACTAAGACTATACTATAGACTAGACCTATAGACTAGACTATAGACCTAGACTATAGACTGACTATAGACTAGACTATAGACTAGACTATAGACTAGACTATAGACTAGACTATAGACTAGACTATAGACTAGACTATAGACTAGACTATAGACTAGACTATAGACTAGACTATAGACTAGACTATAGACTAGACTATAGACTAGACTAGACTATAGACTATAGACTAGACTATAGACTAGACTATAGACTAGACTATAGACTAGACTATAGACTAGACTAGACTATAGACTAGACTAGACTATAGACTAGACTATAGACTAGACTATAGACTAGACTATAGACTAGACTATAGACTAGACTATAGACTAGACTATAGACTAGACTATAGACTAGACTATAGACTAGACTATAGACTAGACTATAGACTAGACTATAGACTAGACTATAGACTAGACTATAGACTAGACTATAGACTAGACTATAGACTAGACTATAGACTAGACTATAGACTAGACTATAGACTAGACTATAGACTAGACTATAGACTAGACTATAGACTAGACTATAGACTAGACTATAGACTATAGACTAGACTATAGACTAGACTATAGACTAGACTATAGACTAGACTATAGACTAGACTATAGACTAGACTATAGACTAGACTATAGACTAGACTATAGACTAGACTATAGACTAGACTATAGACTAGACTATAGACTAGACTATAGACTAGACTATAGACTAGACTATAGACTAGACTATAGACTAGACTATAGACTAGACTATAGACTAGACTATAGACTAGACTATAGACTAGACTATAGACTAGACTATAGACTAGACTATAGACTAGACTATACTAGACTAGAGACTACTATAGACTAGACTATAGACTAGACTATAGAGACTACACTATAGACTAGACTATAGACTAGACTATAGAGACTAGACTATAGACTAGACTATAGAGACTAGACTATAGACTAGACTATAGACTAGACTATAGACTAGAGTATAGACTAGACTATAGACTAGACTATAGACTAAACTATAGACTAGACTATAGACTAGACTATAGACTAAACTATAGACTAAACTATAGACTAGACTATAGACTAGACTATAGACTAGACTATAGACTAGACTATAGACTAGACTATAGACTAGACTATAGACTAGACTATAGACTAGACTAAAGACTAGACTATAGACTAGACTATAGACTAGACTATAGACTAGACTATAGACTAGACTATAGACTAGACTATAGACTAGACTAAAGACTAGACTATAGACTAGATTAAAGACTAGACTATAGACTAGACTATAGACTAGACTATAGACTAGACTATAGACTAGACTATAGACTACACTATAGAATAGACTATAGACTAGACTATAGACTAGACTATAGACTAGACTATAGACTAGATTATAGATTAGACTATAGACTAGACTATAGACTAGACTATAGACTAGACTATAGACTAGATTATAGATTAGACTATAGACTAGACTATAGACCAGTCTTATCAAAAGTTTATAAGTAGAAAATACCGAAAATATCGCAGAGGTACCGCGATATCCTAAAGTACTTGAAAAAGTACTAAATTACTGAATTTTCCATGCCTGTTGGAGAGTACAGAAGAAAAAAAATAAGTAACTGATCAGTCGTCAGTCAATATTGTACAAAACATACATACAAACATACCTATTTAACGATGTGGCAGACTGTCAGAATGACGATACGTTTCACTAATTATTTTGGTGTAATAGTCAGAGATACATGAGTTGGGTTCTTTATACATTTACGCAGACCGTCATACACATAGATATAAACAAACATACAAACATACATATTCAAAATGTGGAATCTCGATTTTTGTACACGTTCAGCATAAACATGAAGTATTTGGATTTAATGCGACGTCTTTTTCATATCACTTGAGATTCTTTTATTTTTTATTTATATACATATATATTTTAGATTTCAATTTGTAGAACTGAAAAAATGGCAGGTAGTTGTGATATTGGTTGGTTGGTTGGTTTGGTTTGCTGGATGGATATTTTGTTATTGTTTTGTTAATATTGGAACAAATAGTCATACATACATATAAATACGTAGTATAAATGTATGTATTTTAAATAAAATGTATGTATGTATGTAAGTATGTATGTATGTTTGTTTGTATCTACAAAATATGTTTAAATATATGGATGGATGGATGTATGAAGTAGGTATGCGGATGAAAGAACCTGTTTGAACGGAAACTAAAGTATATTAAGAAGCAACAGCAGCGGCAACGGCAACAACTGGAGAGTAGGAATATTGAAACTCAACCAAACACCACATACATATGTATGTACGTATGTATAATGATCATTCTACTATAATATTATAAATAAAGAAAGCTGAAATTAAAGATATACACGGAGTTATATACACATCTATAATATACATACATACATATAACACATACATGTGTTTGTGAGTATGTATGTATGTATGTATTTACATGTTAAGAATTAATGTATCAAAAAAAAAAAAACTTTTGAGAAAACATGGATTAAAAATGTTATAATTGTTGTATTTCCGTACTAAACAGATTTCCAGATTTGAAATAAAGTATTTTATCATTAGCAAGTGTTTCCTTTGTAAGTAATTACCATATGCAAGGAATTTCCAGTTTTTGAATTGATTTTAATTAACAATTGGAAATCTGATCAACAAGTGATCTTAGCAAATTTATCATTTATATATGAATCTAAAGTTTGATCGTATAGGAATCACAGAAAACTCCTTTTAATAGAGTTTTGGAACCCACAAGAAACCAATAACGGGACTAATACTGTTTAAAGTGCTCTATTCTTCAAAGTACTGATAATGATCAAGTAATGGAGGCAGTTTTCCTTCATATAAAGTGTTATCACTAGATCCTATCCGAAGTGACAGGCCAACAATACTGGGAAAAAGTGGAATTTCAGAGAGCAATGTATGCTTTTAAGAAGGACTAAGCTGCGCTGATGTACTTCCGGTGGATAAGAGGTTAGTGTTGTAGTCTGTTAGACCAGAGGTCGTGACTCCGTTTTCCAACGGACACTTTGGTAAAAGAGCACACAACAGATCCGATGGAGGACGTAGAGGACTTCTTTGGATTTGATGATACACACTCTTTCTAACTAACTAACTAACTAACTAACTAACTAACTAACTAACTAACTAACTAACTAACTAACTAACTAACTAACTAACTAACTAACTAACTAACTAACTAACTAACTAACTAACTAACTAACTAACTAACTAACTAACTAACTAACTAACTAACTAACTAACTAACTAACTAACTAACTAACTAACTAACTAACTAACTAACTAACTAACTAACTAACTAACTAACTAACTAACTAACTAACTAACTAACTAACTAACTAACTAACTAACTAACTAACTAACTAACTAACTAACTAACTAACTAACTAACTAACTAACTAACTAACTAACTAACTAACTAACTAACTAACTAACTAACTAACTAACTAACTAACTAACTAACTAACTAACTAACTAACTAACTAACTAACTAACTAACTAACTAACTAACTAACTAACTAACTAACTAACTAACTAACTAACTGACTAACTAACTAACTAACTAACTAACTAACTAACTAACTAACTAACTAACTAACTAACTAACTAACTAACTAACTAACTAACTAACTAACTAACTAACTAACTAACTAACTAACTAACTAACTAACTAACTAACTAACTAACTAACTAACTAACTAACTAACTAACTAACTAACTAACTAACTAACTAACTAACTAACTAACTAACTAACTAACTAACTAACTAACTAACTAACTAACTAACTAACTAACTAACTAACTAACTAACTAACTAACTAACTAACTAACTAACTAACTAACTAACTAACTAACTAACTAATTGATTAACGAAAAGCGAGGGGTTTATGGCCAAATTGACATCAAAATTCTGATGCCAGATTCGGTTTCTTTTAGAAAAGTAAACAATGGGTTAAATACTAATATCGTAATCAAAAAAGATTTTAAATTAAGATCTCGATCATTATAACATTTCTTGCTTGGCTCTTGAAATTGAAAAATTCTAAAGATTTATATGCAAAATTGCCTATAAAAAGTGTAAGATCGATTAAGGACAATTGGTAATAGCCTCAACGTCACATACGTTCAATCAACTACTTTTTACAATAAATCTGAATCCCTCTATTGAATAAGTCTGATAGGAATTCGTATTTATGCAATATTTAAAACATATTTGTAATACAAGTTATCGAAACAAAGAAGAATAATATTAAAAGGGAATTGCTCCCCTTTAAGTGAAATATTGATAAAAGGTTTTCTTGATTATTGATCAAACAATTTAGCCTAAAAACAAACACACACAAACACATTCACCTATATAAACATTTCTACACATACATCTATACTATAGTAATATAAATCTGTTGAATTATAGTTACATACAACAACAACAACAACAACAACAATATTTTCTACTCAATTGATCATGTTCATGTACATTATGTTGCATGTAAGGGTTTTAGAGTTAAAGGTTCTCACACTTTTATTATGTATATTCTACTAGGTGTGTAACTGCCACAAACATTTTTAGGGTTTCTTTATCATACTTGATGCTCTTTTCTCTGGACAACAACAACAACTACAACAAACACTCAATTCAATTTGAAATTATTGAAAGTAGAAACGATCCACAAAAAGTCTGAGGTTAATTAAAATTTAAACATACTTCAGTGACTTTTACCCTCAAATTTTATCGTTTTAATTTTTTTATACTACAAAAACATACATCCATCCATCCATACATATCGTACATATTTTATTTTCTTATTTTTTTTTTGCTTATGACAAGAAATTGATACAAATTTCCTTAATGATGTATAACGAAAATATTATAAAAATGTAAGTAACGAGTGTATCACTTATATGGTGAGTGTTGCTTTTAATTTATAAAGGGTCAATTGTATAATTTAAAATGACATCATTATACTATATAGTTTATTATATGTATGCATGTATGTTTATAAAAATATTTTACATATTTGCTTTTAAGCTGTGAAAACGGTTTCTTTTAATTGTTGGTGCTTTCTTTACATAAATAAAGTGTATAAATTTATTGGAAATTTGATCAATCGTATAACGTCTCAAATGTTAAAAAGATTTTTTTTCACATGTTGCTTTATTAAAGCCCACCCCTATAATAAAATATTGTCCGTATCTCTGACGATTGATTAGCAATAAATATAGGTTTGTAACAGGTCCAACAACAATTTCAATATATCCTTTGTGAGCAATTTCGCTGCTATACCTTACGCTTTAGAATTAGGTTATAAACCAGAGATTCAAAGATTTGTTTTTTTTACGAAATGGAAACATAAACAGAAAAACTTTCTGCATAAATACTGTGAATTTTTTCCATAGACTGAAGTTTGTTATATTTAAGAATAGTTTCGTTAATAGTATGAATGCGCGTAGTTCATGTTTTAGTTTTTAATATTTCTAGTTTTATGAATAGAAATAATTATATTTTATATGAAATGATGAAGAAAATTATTGTATTATGAATTATGATGAAGAAAATCATTATATTTATGAAGTTTTCTTATTAGCTATCTATTTAGCTATCTATCTATCTATCTATCTATCTATCTATCTATCTATCTATCTATCTATCTATCTATCTATCTATCTATCTATCTATCTATCTATCTATCTATCTATCTATCTATCTATCTATCTATCTATCTATCTATCTATCTATCTATCTATCTATCTATCTATCTATCTATCTATCTATCTATCTATCTACTATCTATCTATCTATCTATCTATCTATCTATCTATCTATCTATCTATCTATCTATCTATCTATCTATCTATCTATCTATCTATCTATCTATCTATCTATCTATCTATCTATCTATCTATCTATCTATCTATCTATCTATCTATCTATCTATCTATCTATCTATCTATCTATCTATCTATCTATCTATCTATCTATCTATCTATCTATCTATCTATCTATCTATCTATCTATCTATCTATCTATCTATCTATCTATCTATCTATCTATCTATCTATCTATCTATCTATCTATCTATCTATCTATCTATCTATCTATCTATCTATCTATCTATCTATCTATCTATCTATCTATCTATCTATCTATCTATCTATCTATCTATCTATCTATCTATCTATCTATCTATCTATCTATCTATCTATCTATCTATCTATCTATCTATCTATCTATCTATCTATCTATCTATCTATCTATCTATCTATCTATCTATCTATCTATCTATCTATCTATCTATCTATCTATCTATCTATCTATCTATCTATCTATCTATCTATCTATCTATCTATCTATCTATCTATCTATCTATCTATCTATCTATCTATCTATCTATCTATCTATCTATCTATCTATCTATCTATCTATCTATCTATCTATCTATCTATCTATCTATCTATCTATCTATCTATCTATCTATCTATCTATCTATCTATCTATCTATCTATCTATCTATCTATCTATCTATCTATCTATCTATCTATCTATCTATCTATCTATCTATCTATCTATCTATCTATCTATCTATCTATCTATCTATCTATCTATCTATCTATCTATCTATCTATCTATCTATCTATCTATCTATCTATCTATCTATCTATCTATCTATCTATCTATCTATCTATCTATCTATCTATCTATCTATCTATCTATCTATCTATCTATCTATCTATCTATCTATCTATCTATCTATCTATCTATCTATCTATCTATCTATCTATCTATCTATCTATCTATCTATCTATCTATTCTATCTATCTATTATCCTATCTATCTATCTATCTACTATCTATCATATCTAATCTATCTATCTATCTATCTCTCTATCTAGTCTCTATCTATCTATCTCATCTATCTACGATCTATCTAATCCTATCTATCTATCTATCATCTATCTTAATCTACTATCTACATCTCTATCTATCCTACCTTATCTATCTATATCTCAAAGTACTTTATCCATTCACACAAATCATTATAATTAAGGCTATTACTACACACATTTTAAATACTTTACACAAACATATAATTATAACTTTCGCATAATTACATTTAAACACGTTGAACACCATGTGTTGTCCCATAAAGTCATATTAAAAGCTGTCGTTCACTAATTTGTATGTTATTATATACTATATTAGAGAAACAGACAAAAAAATTAAAAAACTAGCGGACGGACATTTTAACAAGTATTCTATACATTTATAGTATCGTCTTCGCTAGTTTTTTTTTTGTAGACAATAATATCGGAACATGATTTGATATCAAATATTCATTAAATAAACATTAAAGATATTAACGAATATTGTTATTCAACCAGACAAAAAGAAAAAAAAAACTAAAGTCAATGAACTGTTTAAAACAATTTGCCAAAAAACAACAACTATAACAACAAATTATAAGATTTAAAACTGAGCACGCGGCTTAAAGCTAGAAAATCAATTCTTTTAAAATTTGTTTAAACTAAAAACACCAAAAACAACAACAATAGTAATAATAACAGAAATAACAACAAATTGTATAAAGTAAAGTTTAGGTATAAATTCCGGGTTTTTTTAAACATCAACGGCTTTTTTTTAACAATTTATAAATATTGAAGTATTTGTATGTAATGGTAGGAATATAAACTTTTTATTTATTGTAATTAAAATTCTATAATAAAATTCTGAAAATTAACAGGTGTACTTTAAATGAAGAGATTTTTAAATATTATTTGGTTCAAGATTTTCAAAACCTTAGAATAGAATTTGTTTAAAGTTTTAAAAAGATTTAGAATATTTTTCTTCCAGTTTATTGTTTTTTTAACCTAAGGCTATGTAAATTTTTTTATATCAAAATCATAAGCGTGTGTTTTAAGAAAAAAAAAACTTGTAACGATCATTAACATGGTTTTTAGGTTTTAATGATCTTCGATTATGGTTGTTAAAGCTAGAAATGTTACAAATAATAATAATAATATCGAATCATATGTATTTTAAAATATTCATAGTGCCTTTATTGTTTGAATATGACGCAAAGTGTTCTTTTCTTTATTTATATTTAAGTTTTTTTCAGATTTTTTCTTAGTTCAACAAAAAACTAGTTTTAATCTTAATTTATTTTATACAAAATAAAAAAATAATAAAAATAAAAAGAAGTGTCATATTAAGTGAGCAATCGTAGTATAAATAGTAGTGGCGGTAGTAGATAAAATATTTAAAAAGCATAAAGAAACAAAAAAAAAAAAACATGATTAAATCAAACGTTCGATAACCCCAGTTAGTTCAGTTCAGTTCCTTTTTTTCTGATTTTTGTTTATTTCAAGCTTTTGTTATGCAAAACAAAACAAATGATTCAAAAAAATATTTTTTTTAAATTACTTATGAATTTTTAAGTTAATTTTTTTTTTAATTTAATGAGGTGTGGAATTTTAGATTTTCAGATCATATCCTATATATAGTAGAACAACCGTTAAATTCTATGTACGTTTAAATTTGAATACTTAAATAGCTCAAAATTATAACAACTACTCTAAATAAATGTGAATGTATTGGGAGTGGTTTGATAATGGAAATGTTTACAATTATTAAAATTTTACTTCCCTATTGACTTTTTTAGGGGACTTTCACAATAGTAATAGTATGAATCTGTTTGAAAACATATAATCGTTTTAATTTCAAATTAACTTCTTGTAATGTTTATATGTAGAACGAAATTAGTAGGTATTGAACTTGTAAAGTTCGGGTCAGAATTAGTTATAATTAGATCAAATGCAGGACAAACCTAATACTAAGTCTAGTGTAAAGCCAACTTTTTGTAATTTTCTAATATTATCGAAAGCGAACCGATTTTAACTTCGGTAAAATCATAAACAGACTTTTTGTAACGTCTCCAGAAGGATAGGAACAGATATAGACTAAATATTGGAGCGAGTTCTGTTAATTTTCCAAAAGTTCTATTCACTCCTGAAACAGATTAGAACCTAGTTTGATCGAAATCGAATCTAATATAGGTCTAATAAGAAACTTCTATGTATCGATCTACTTATTGATCTATATATACACAAAGGGAAAAAGAAATATACACGCCTGGTACCAAATTGACACCAAACTGTTCATAATTTTTCAATACCATCCGTTGTCAAAGTATATACATACGTGCGACAAAACTATGTAGTATTGACAACATTGCAAGAATTCGTTGTCGAAATCTAAATTGTATATGTGGTAAGCTCACTATTGGCAACGGATTGTTGCAATGTTGATAACGTTGCGTTGTCAACATTACATAGTGTTGTCGTGCGTATGTATATACTTTGACAACGGATCTTATTGAAAAATTATAAATTCTTTGGTGTCAATTTGGTACCAGTCGTCCGTTTTCCCCTGTATATATATATCGATCTACCTATTGATCAGTATATACATATATCTATCTATCTATCTATCTATCTATCTATCTATCTATCTATCTATCTATCTATCTATCTATCTATCTATCTATCTATCTATCTATCTATCTATCTATCTATCTATCTATCTATCTATCTATCTATCTATCTATCTATATATCTATCTATCTATCTATCTATCTATCTATCTATCTATCTATCTATCTATCTATCTATCTATCTATCTATCTATCTATCTATCTATCTATCTATCCATCCATCCATCCATCCATCTATATCTATCTATCTATCTATCTATCTATCTATCTATCTATCTATCTATCTATCTATCTATCTATCTATCTATCTATCTATCTATCTATCTATCTATCTATCTATCTATCTATCTATCTATCTATCTATCTATCTATCTATCTATCTATCTATCTATCTATCTATCTATCTATCCTATCTATCTATCTATCTATCTATCTATCTATCTATCTATCTATCTATCTATCTATCTATCTATCTATCTATCTATCTATCTATCTATCTATCTATCTATCTATCTATCTATCTATCTATCTATCTATCTATCTATCTATCTATCTATCTATCTATCTATCTATCTATCTATCTATCTATCTATCTATCTATCTATCTATCTATTCTATCTATCTATCTATCTATCTATCTATCTATCTATCTATCTATCTATCTATCTATCTATCTATCTATCTATCTATCTATCTATCTATCTATCTATCTATCTATCTATCTATCTATCTATCTATCTATCTATCTATCTTATCTATCTATCTATCTATCTATCTATCTATCTATCTATCTATCTATCTATCTATCTATCTATCTATCTATCTATCTATCTATCTATCTATCTATCTATCTATCTACCATCCATCCATCCATCCATCCATCCATCCATCCATCTATCTATCTATCTACCTATCCATCCATCCATCCATCCATCTATCTATCTATCTACCTATCTATCCATCTATCCTTCTATCTTTACCCCTGTTCCAAAAAGTACCTAAATTTTCTTTGTTTACAAAAGTACCCACTACATCAAAATCCCCCTCATACCTATTAACAATTCTTAAAATTATAACTGATTTTGTTTTTGAAAAGACAAACACTTGATAAAAACATTTAAGTTGGCGTTTAACCAGTCAACCAAGTTGTTATGTTTTCAGCTTGTTTTTTTTATTATTATTATTATTTTTCAGAAAACTCACTCGACTCAGTAGAAATTATTCTAAGTTGCTACGTACTATCGCAATAAGGTAGTAGTAAGTTGTAGATACTATTAATAAGAACAAAATCAGGGAAAGGAGGGACGTAAGTCTCACTCACTCGTATGTACCTAGTAAATAAGAATAATAATAAAAAAACAACAACACACAAAGTAAAGTAAACAAACAGAATCAGTAATATTATGAGCAACAAAGAATCATATATAGTATATATGATATAAAATAAATGCGGAAGCGGATGTTGAAAATGACTTTTAATAACTAGATGCAATACAAGTCATGCAAGTCCAGTTAGTAGTATGTACGTACTTATGTCTCAGTTAATTGAGATTGTTTTTCCTCTGTTAGCTTTTTGTTTTAAAAAGATTCTTTACTACAATTGTATTGCATTACATTACAAGTCTAAGCGAGGGTTGTTAAAAAAGTTAGGTTAAGAATTAGACGTTTTAAAATGTTTGCGGGAATTTTAACTACCTAACTTTTAGGGCGACCCTCGTACTTATGTCTAATTTGCTTACATCAAACGAACTTTTTAAAGATTATATTCTTGTTATTGAATATACGTTGAAATATAAACTAGTTACTTTGTTAATATTTCCTTATCAATATGTTTGTTGGGTTGAGTTCTTAAGGCGACACTGAAAAGAATTTACTTCTCAATTATTTTTTAGAAATAACCCATTGGCTATTGTTGGATTCTGGTCATGATCTTAAGGTTTAATATTTTGCTTTAAACCTTAAGATGAATTAGATGTCGAATTTTTATCGAATTTATTTCTTAAAAAAGATAAAATGGTTTAAGATCTTTTAATAACAATTTATGGGTTAAACGACTCTAGAAATAACCAAAACTTTTGTTTATTTTTAGTTTTAACTGTCCTAGTTCTAAAACTAATTTATTCACGAATGTGAAGCTCTAAATCTGAATAATTAGATTTAGAGGTCAAAGGTCACACTTAAGTATATTTAAAATTTTTAAGAAAATGTAAAGCGCACTACTGCAGAAACATTAGATAAATATTTAGCGATATTTTAAAATTAAATTTTAGGTCTTTAAATATAAAAGTTTTTCTAAGATCTTTAGGGACCTCAAAATCGAAAGAGTGTCTAAATTGTTTCTAAACAATTTCTGATATTTTATTTTTACTTATTGTTAGTTTTAACTGTTCTGGTTCTAAAACAAAATTGTACTGGGGAATGTTATGTTTTTTAAATCATAAGAATTAGATATAGAGGTCAAAGGTCAAACTTTTGAATATTTTGATAATGATAAAAAAATATCCTGAGGAAAACTTAAACGCTAATTTTTCTTATTGTTTGATTTAACTTTTCTGGATCTAGAACTAATTTACTCACGAATGTTAAGCTTCTAATCATAAGTATAAGATATAGAGGTCAAAGGTCATACTTTTGAATATTTTACATTTTTAGGAAAATGTCTTGCTGACCACTAAAGAAACTTTCTAAAACTAAATTGTTGTAAATTTCCGGTTCTAAAACTAATTTTTTCACGAATGTTAAGCTTCAAATCATGAGTATAAGATATAGAGGACAAAGGTCATACTTTTGAATATATTACATTTTTAAGAAAATGTCTTGCTGACCACTAAAGAAACTTTCTAAAACTAAATTGTTCTCGGAAATGTAAGGCTTCAGATCACAAGAGTTAGATATAGAGGTCAAAGGTCAAACTTTTGAATATTTTATATTTTTATGAAAATTTCTTGTAAACCACTGAAGAAACATTAGGAAATTAGTATAGATTAAGATATCTCAAAGAAGTAAGTATATTTATCAGAGGTTTAACCTTCATTTTAAAGTCGAGAGATGGGACCAAAAACGTGATTTTTTAAACTGTAGTACATGATATTACGAAAGTTTCAGATGATGGAGAAGTTCTGTTAGACTCAGATTCTCTCTCTCTGGTCTCTGAGTTAAAAATTGTTCATTGAGTCAAAGGTCAAAGTTTAGAATATTTAAAAAATGCAACCGCAATATTTAATAAAGTAGCACCCTAATCTTCAAAAGCACATGTATAAGTATGTAAATAACGCTCACGTAATTTTATGATTTTCTTGAGTTTAATTAGAGACGTAATTAAAATCATTTGTTAACAACAAAAACTTGAAAAAAAGTGTTAAGGAACAACTGCAATATACTTAACACATTTCGTTGTTGTTTTTTTCTTCTTACAATTAGAGAGAAAAAAGTTGATTAGGAAAAGATTTTTAGGCTCTACACCTATCCAAGAACATTTCCACCTAGTGGAGATGGCCAAAGGCATTTTACCAAACAACTCATTTGTTTTGCGGTTTAGTACTAATTAATAAATTCATGTTTAGCTTTTCTTTTCTGCAAGAAATGTATTATCTCATATAAACAGTTTTTTTTTTTTTTTTTTGCAGAAATTGTTAAAAATGTCTTTGTTGTTTATAAAATTATAAGAAAATGCAATTGTTACATTTGTATAACTTGTATTGTATGGCTGAATGAAAGCCTTTAAGCGTTTAACCAAGGTGTGTAGAAGTTGAAACTGCATTACTTAAGCAAGACTGTGATAATTGTACAATGATGATGAAGATGATGCAACCAAATAATAAAGAGAAAAGCAAGAATAACATTTGATGGTTGTAAGTGCGCAGCATAATGTTATAAAAATTAGAAGATGTTTTTCGTGTCATCTTAACCAAGTCATTATTGTTGCTCTAGTGTCTAGTGGTTGTTGTTGCTATTGTTTTACGTATTATAATGCATATTATATATAATTAAAAAATGTTTATATGATTCATTATATTTAATAATTTTACAATTAAATATGACTATTTTTTTGTTTTTTTCTAAAAGCTTTGCTTAAATTACTCATAAAATTTTCTATATTTATACACTTCCCCTTCCTGAGAAGGTTATAGAGAAGTTTGTCATGTCGTTTGTAAGCTGTATTTGTTTGAGTGTTACCATGTCTGTCTTTCTGTATGTCTGTCCGTCTGTCTGTTCGTCCGTCCGTCTGTCTGTCTGTCTGTCCGTCTGTCTGTTTGTTCGTCCGTCTGTCCGCTTGTTATTTTGTTTAAATCAATTTTCTGAAGACCCCAGATATCTTTCAGCTTCAAATCTTCCAGAATTCTATCAGACATACTTTCGAGAAGTTCCCTAGTTAAAATCAGTAAAATCGGTTTATAATTAACGGAGATATGAGCAAAAATCCCAGACTACTTTTGAAAAATTCCCCAAACTAAAATTTTTGTGCAAGCTGAGACAAAATGTAAAAAACAACAACAACATACAACTTCATATAATAAATGTTGTTCTATAGAAAACAGAATAGAACAAGAACAACAAGTTTCATATGTGTTGTTATTAGTTTGTTATTTGCCAAAATCAAGGATGGAATATTGTGTGTAGGAAAAAAATTATTTTAAAATTTTAAAAATCAAATTTGCTTATGGAGCGCTTTTTGTAATTCTAGTACCAAGGACTTTTTTTGGTACTTTTTCGTTCATTAGCTGGTACTTTTTGAGTTTTCTATAATATTGAACCTTAAAACATAAAATCAGGCATGTAGAGCCTGAAGTAAGTGAGAACCGATAAAAGGAGACTTTTTGTTACTTTTTCATACTTCAAAAAGTACTTTTTTCAATCTAGAAACTTAAAATTAAACATTCAAAGTCCTGAGTGAAGGAAAATCTGTAGGAAAGTATTTGTTGGTACTTTTTCGTTGTTTAACTGGTACTTTTTGAATTGTCTATAATATTAAACCTTAAAACATGAAATTAGTCATGTAGAGCCCGGAGTAAATGCGAACGTATAAAAGGGAACTTTTTGATACTTTTTCATACTTCAGAAAGTACTTTTTGAAATGTCTACAATATTGAACCTAGAAACTTAAAATTAAACATTCAAAGTCCTGAGTGAATGAAAATCCTCAGAAAAGTATTTATTGGTACTTTTTCGTTGTTTAACTGGTACTTTTTGAGTTTTTTATAACATTGAACTTGGAAATATTATATTAAGCATGTAGAGAGCGGAGTAAATGAGAACCGATAAAAGGGAACTTTTTGGTACTTTTTCATTTTTCGAAAAGTACTTTTTGAATTGTCTATAACATTGAACCTAAAAACTTAAAATTAAACATTCAAAGTTCTGAGTGAAGGAAAATCTGTAGGAAAGTATTTGTTGGTACTTTTTCATTCTTTAACTGGTACTTTTTAGTTTTTCTATATAATCAGTTATATAGGATTTTGATGTAAAGCTATTCCTTTGATTATTCTGAGCCGACTATAGCACTCTAACTTGTTTTTTGTATTATATTAGTTAATTTTTTTCTCCCGTTAACAATTATTTCCAATTTTTGTCGGAACTTGACCACTTGAAATTTTTAGCACACATTTTTGATAAGATTTTAAAAATAACATTTACTGATAGCAATTTGTTTACTGTATGCTTTTCTTTTTTAATCGTAAAAATTTTATGTTTTTTTTAATACACCTGAGACTAAGTTAACGTGGAAAATGTTTATAAAATATCTTTATTTTGGCCTAAAACCTTATCTTTTTTTCGAAAAACATGTCATGTATTGTATTGTTATGTTTACTAAGCGTAAGGAAGTTATAGTTATTAATAAATCTTGATAATTGATAACAAATATTGATTTATGATTAAGTATGTATACATATGTATAATAATCTTTTACCATATATTTTACTCAATGTTAAAATACTGTTTGAAGAAAACAATTCCTTTTGGAAACTAATTGAGAAACTTATGATATTTTTATAAAAGTTTCTTGGAATCAAAAGCAGGATGTTTTAATGTTTCATAACATTAATGAAATGTTTCATATTTTCTTTAATTTGATGAAATTTTTTTTGTTTACACTTTTGGTAAGTGTTTAGAGGAACAGTTTGAAACATAATTCCAGGTCTTTTTTTTGTTTTCGCATGTTTGTTTTCTTGTTTCATAATATTAATGAAATTTTTCATATTTTCTTTAATTTTGATGAAATTTTTTAATATTCCATATTTTGTTTACAGTTTTGGTAAGTGTTCAGTGGAACAATTTGAAACATAATTCTTGGTCTTTGGAGAGCATAAACCAAAGTCGGATCAATTATCTTTCAGATCGAAAAAATTGCCTGCCATGAGGCCTAAAAGGTTATTCCGTGTTTCAAATCGAAAGAAAAGTCTTTCGAATAACATAGCAAACCCCCTGATCACACCAATAAGTTTCTTAGTGAAAATGGAGAAAATCGGTCAAACATACAACTCCTTATTACGAGTTTAATTGTATTAGACGAATAATCCTTAGAAGTTCGGCCGGACAGTTTCAAAACTCTAGTCACCGACTAGATAAGGAAGTCATTTGTCACTCCATAGATTACGAAGAGACCGCCAGAAATCTAGTCCAAAGGTATTAATGAACATTTTTGCTTAAGTTTGTTGTTTAAGTGACCATTCTCTAGATTACTTGGGGACTGTAAAGTGACGTCTATCACCATTCTCGCTCACAAAGGGAACACTAAAGTGACATCTATCTTCACTCTCGTTTACAAAGAGTACATTCGTGACGAAAGTCTTTAATTCGTGTTTCTTTGCGTATATGGTCTTTTCAAACGAGAGTGAAGAGACTCATCTCTTTAGTGTCGCCTTTGTAAGCAAGAGCGGATATAATTGTCACTTTACAGTCGTCCTTACAAAGGGGACACTCTCTCGTTTACAAAATTCAACATCAAAACGACTAACCACTTGGCTTACCACTCTCTACATTACTTGGAAACTGTAAAGTGACGACTGTTTCCGCTCTCGTTTACAAAGAGATGACTCTCTTCACTCTCGTTTGCAAAGAGAGTCATCTATTCAGAGTCCTCTTTGTAAACGAGAGCGGAGATATTCGACACTTTATAGTCTCCAAGTAATGTAGAGAGTGGCCAACCAGGTGGTGTAAAGTGACGACTGTCCCTGCTCTCGCTTACAAAGGGGACACTAAAGTGACGCCTGTCTTCACTCTCGTTTACAAGGAAAACATTCATGACGAATTACTCTTTTTCGTTTTTCTCTCACAAAGGGAACATTATAGTGACGTCTGACTTCACTCTCGTTTACAAATAGTACATTCGTGACGAAAGACTCCAATTCGTTTTTCTTTACAATGGTAAAGAGAGTCATCTCTTTAGTGTACCCTTTGTAAGCGAGAACGGAAACATTATATAGAGAGTGACCAAGCAGGTGGTGTAAAGTGACAACTGTCCCCGATCTCGCTTACAAAGGGGACACTAAAGTTTTTACTTGGTATCTGTAAAATCTCCGCTCATGTTTACATGTTTTACAGACCCCAAATAATGTAGAGATTGTAACTCTTTGTAGACGAGAGTGAGGACAGTCATCTTTTTCTAGACAATTGTCACTTTACAATCCCCAAATAATGTAGAGAGTGGTAAGTTAAGTGGTTAGTTGTTTTTACGTTGACTTTGTCGAATTGTTGGATCAGAACAGCAAGTCTGAACTAAGTTATTTGTATGTATCGCCCAAGCATGTGTACCAAACTTTATGTAGAAAAACTTAATTGAAATATTTACTTGCGGAACCAATAGTTCTGGAGTAAAACAATCTTCAATCCTCAACAAAGAATATTGCTCACGAACTATTCATGAGTGGTATTAACGATTTGCCAGCTTATAAAAAGAAGTTAATTCGCAAATTATAGTCGTTTTTTTCACACATAAGTTTAGGGCGGAAATTACATAAAGAACATAAAGTAAAACGTCAATAACATAACATATAGAATACTAGTTTACACTGTAAACAGTTAACAGCAGAGTGAACAGCTTTTGGTTAGTAAATTCTTATTGTTTCCATAAGGAAGTTAGTTGTAGGCAACAGGTTAGACAAAAGGTTTTAAAATATTGTTGTTTTTTTTTTTTGTTTTTCTTTAACCAAGATATTACACAACACATTTAATGCAAATTCGAATGTTTTACACATACATTTAAACAATTTTCAAACTATGTATAGATATAGATATTTATTATAAATGTGGGGTTGTTTGTAGGTACAACAGGTAGAAAATTATGGCGGGTTATATATACATATACATACATACATAGTATAAAGTATAAACAGAAAGAGAGAAATACATTTCCTAGATTTGTAATCAAATACACCTTCCTTAGAGGCAACAAACTAACTATCCAGACAATGCACACCAAACACAACATGTAATAGAGTTGAACCTACATTATTACGAGCAACACATTGTTCCCCCCGTTTATGCAGTAACAACCAAAATTTATATAAAAAAACTTGGATATGCTTGCTGTTCAATAAGTTATCTAATTGTGGCTTAAAAACTTCCAGCCATATAGTGAGAAACCTTAGGCTTAGTTAAGCGGGCAGGCGGAGGTTTAAACTGAGAAAAAAAGGCACACAAAGTAAACGAAATGTATGTCAGTTATACAAAAACAAAAATTATATGGGGGCGTTTGGGGAAAATAAAACCAAAAATATTTTTATGATGTACAAAGCTACAAAAAAAGTTAAGATTTAAAAGAGCTTTTGTAAAAAAAATAATTTTAAGAAGCGCTTTAAAGTCCGTCTGTCTGACTGACTTTAAAGTCGTCGTCAAACGTTAGATAATAATAACTAAATTGTTGTGAATACGTAAGACACCGTTAAGCGTTACAGCAATACAACAACAGCTAACAACTGCTAGTTGCTAGTAAGCAGGCTGGCTGGCTAACAACATCACAAAGTCTACAGCAATATGAGCAGCAGGCTGGCTGGCTAAAAGACCAACACACAGTGGTATAGAAAAAAAAAAGAGGGAAATAATTCGGTAACTTCTGAACGGTTAATCCGATTTTAATGAAATTTGGTATGCACAAAGAGGAGGTGTTGTCGAGTTTAGGTTTTGAATTTGGACCTTATAGGCCAACCAGGGGCCCGGCGGGGGGTCCTCAAATTAGGACACCTCGGCTATGTTAAATTTTTAAAACGATCCTATTTCTTCATTTGAGTTCCGTAGTAGTAAATTATCTCTTATAGTTTAGGAGATATTCGCATTTGAAAATAAAAATTTTAAAATTTTTACCGTCCTTACTTTAGTTTTTTTGATAATAGCGGGTCCAAATATTCCCGATTTTCGCAATTTTTTTTATTCGCTTAACAACAAGTTTATATATCAAGCAGTGAAAGAATTATGTAAAAATCATGACTGAGTCCAAAGTTATAGGCATTTTAATTTAAAAAATAAAAAAAGGCGATTTTTTGTCATTTTTTTGGGAAAAAAGTATCTTTTTCTTTTTAAGTTATCTAAAAAGTTTCTAAGAAGATGTATATAGAATTTATACTTTTTGGAAAGCTGACTTTACATAAAGTACGATAAATGAAACAAAATCTAAAAATTGTTGATACCGAGGGGACCAGGTCCATCCAAAAAAACCCTATTTTTATGAAAAATTCAATTTTGAGCAAAAATTCTCAAATCGCATCGGAACTCAAATGAAGAAAAAGGATCGTTTTAAAAATTTAACATAGCCGAGGTGTCCTAATTTGATGACCCCCCGCCGGGCCCCTGGTTGGCCTATAAGGTCCAAATTCAAAACCTAAACTCGACAACACCTCCTCTTTGTGCATACCAAATTTCATTAAAATCGGATTAACCGTTTAGTTACCGAATTATTTCCCTCTTTTTTTTTTCCTATACCACTGTGCAACATATTAACCGACACACAACCAAAAAGCCAAGACAACAATACAGCCGATTGGAAAAAAAAAACTGAGAAGAAAAATAACAAAATAAAGCAAGTTGTGCAGTTAGTGCATGTATCCAACGAACAAATAAATAAATAAATAAATATGTTTGTATGCAGTCTGGTTGTGTATCTATCTACGTGTTGGGTTTAAGTATTCGTAACTTATATCAAGACTTCCTATATTTCGAAACTTGTTACGTTACGTTTGTAACATAATTCACAACAACAGGTTACTGGGTATTCCAGCCTATGTAGTATGCTACTACTTACAAACTGACTGACTGACTGACTGAACCCCAAACCAACTAAATTTAGCCTGCACTCAATACAAACACACATGCACAACAAACAATTGGCGCTCTGACGATTTGACTTACTAACTGAATGAATATCATGAATCTATCTTATGAATACACTTCTTTTTTTGTTACTGTTTATGGAAATTTCGGTGTATGTTTTGTTTGTTTGTTTCTTTCTTTACTGTTTGGGTTACTAGGAGTTTATAATTAAAGAAAATGCACCCAAATACTGAAATATGCACAAAATATGTAACAATTTTTACAGGCTTGTAAGTTAAAAATGTTTTGTGGATTTGTCTCATGGAAATTTGAGTTAGTTATACCATTTGATATTACCGTTAGTTAGGGATTTGAGTTGATATCAAATTGAAAATTCTTTAATTTGACCCAAAAAAACTCTAAATTAGATTTTTCGTACTTGAATCAAGTATTTTGTGTACTTGTTTTAAGCACAACCGTGCTTGATATAATCATGAAATCTTTTTCGGATTGATTTGAGTACCGAAAATTGTCAATCCGTAAAACCTAACCAATAGGTTAGGTTTTACGGATTCATACTTGAATCAAGTATTTTGTATTTGATTTAAGTAAAATCGTCAGGTAACGGACGCCTGCATGGCAGAGATACAAGCCGAGACGGCTCAAATCGGCGGCGGCTGGCCGCCGGTAATATTTTGCAAGCCGCGCCGCCGCCGACTTCTTTCGGTTCAAAAGCTAAGCCGGCTTAAACGTAGCCGCTGATAAAGATTAGAATCGTACATGTATTTCAGAACATAATTTCACCAATTTGAACGGAGTTGCCACTATTTTAAATTCTTATGGCAAATTGAAAAGAGTTGCCACACAATATTGTGCTAATATTAAAATAGTGAAAACTACTATAAATGACCATTTTCTGCAGGAAAAAAGCTTATATAGAGACAGGTTTCTATGTAACAGACTATTATACAAAGATTTTTCAATATAATAAACCTTATAAGGTCAATTTCTAAAGAAAAAGTTAAATTGAGCCGACAATTTAGCCGCCGCCAATATTTTCTGTAATAAGCCGCCGCCGCCGACCCAAAATGGTTGCGCCGCCGCCGCCGATCATTTCGCATCGGCTTGTATCTCTGCTGCATAGTTCTTCAGGCACAGATCGATGCCATCGTTACAGCCGCGAGAAGAATCCGGGAACTAAATCTCGAAAATTCGACCATACATATATACTTAGACAGCCTTGCATCAAACAAGGCTCTTAGCTCCAATGTTATTAAGTCGAAATGTCTTCTCAATTGTTGATATGGTTTCCGGGACATCCAGGGCATCCAGGGAAATGAAATATCTGATGAATGCGCAAACAAAGTGTCGTCCCTAGACTTAATCCTTGCGCAAAGGAGAGAGGCGGAACTCAGTTGACCAACTGAAATCGAGACTGCTCTGGCCCATTCTGACAACGGATAGGACTAGGACTCTCTTGTCTCTTAGTAAGAACTCTATTAGGCTTCTAACTGGTATAATTACTGGGCACTGTATGATTAGATATATATCGGAACGTATGAGCTACTTTAGAAGCTGTTTGGTCGAAGAGGAAGTGGAATCGGTACAACATCTTCTATGTGACTGCCCAGCCTTACAAGATCATTCCAAAATATAAGTAAATCTTTACATATGTCCCATCCCATCCCCATGATTTGAACAAAATTCCCAAAACCTGGCAACCCAGAATCTTAGAACACTATATAAATGTATATGCCCCAATCATTTATATATATTGCAGTTTATGTCAATTTTAAAATATCAACAACAACAACAACAGAAGCAACAACAATTGCATTTAAGTTGTAAGTGGAGCACATCCATAACAAGTCAAGTGAAAACTAGTTTTGCTTCCGCATACGGTGCCAGTGATTAGCTCAAGTCAGTGGTTAGATTAATTATAAAGAAAAGAAAAAAAGCAAAGAAATATGGGAATAAAAAGACAGAAAACAAAAACAACAACAATGCAAAAGATATTGGACATACAAAATAAAATCACCATAAAAATCAAGAGAATTGAGCATAATCTAGAAGAGAGTACTTAATGCAAGAGAGCTTAATGCAATTATATTACATATTCAATTGTTGCTAACTATATTACCAGGGTAACGGAAGAAATCCAGTAGAGGGGGGAGGGGGGTTTTACAAAAGGGAATTAGCAATTTAAGATTTGTATGTATATTTCGGAATGTTAGTTTGACGGAAGTGAGATTCTTTTTTAATAGGAATAACAATGATGCAGAGAGTAGTTAATGAACATCTAGAAATAGTAATATGTCTTCTCCATCTAGAATTTAAGGAAGTTCTTGCATGACAAATTACGGCATTCGATCGATATCTACATTAAAAATAAGATTCGATCGTGTTCGAATGTATTTTCTAAATACTTTTGAGAACATTTTTATATCGTGAATGGTTCATGAACGAGAATTAATATTATTTTCAATTGAAACTAATTGAAAGCCTTTTAATCACATAAGTATATGTGCGACGTTAGATAAGATCTATAGCGATTATTTTCTCAATAATTTTACGAACATTTTCGATATTAAGAAATTATCGAGAATGGTTCGCGAACGTTTATATATAGTTTTTTAAATTCAAACAAATGCTAGAAATATTTATATTCGAATTCGGTAAGATCTAAAGCAATGAATTTCTCAATACTTTTGCAAACATTTTCGATATTAGGAAATTATCGAGAATGGTTCGCGAACGTTTATTATCTATTAATTTGATACAAATTGGAATATGTTGCTAGAAATGTATATATTCGAAGTTCGATAAAATCTTTAGCGATAATTTTTCAAAACTTTTGCGATATGAAGAAATTATCGGGAAAAGTTCGCGAACATTTATATTCTCATAATTTGATACAAATTGGAATCTGTTTACAGCAATATTCGATAACGTTTATATTCTCTTAATTTGATAATAATTTAAATATGTTGATAGAAATGTATACATTCGTTGTACAATAAGATCTTTAGCGATCATTTTTCAAAACTTTTGCGAATATTTTCGATAGGAAAAAATGATCGGGAAAAGTTCGCGAATATATTCTCATAATTTGACACAAATTGGAATCTGTTTACAGCAATGTTCGATAAGGTTTATATTATTTATTTTCTCAAAACTTTTGCAAAAATTTTGATATTAAGAGATTATCGAGAATGATTCGCGAACATTTATATTCTTTTAATATATATATTCGAAGTTCAATAAAATCTTTAGCGCTAATTTTTCAAAACTTTTGCAAACATTTTCGATATCAAGAAATTATCGAGAATGGTTCGCGAATCATCATATTCTTTTAATTTGATACAAATTGGAATAGCTTGCTAGAAATGTATGTATATATTCGAAGTTCGATAAGATATTTAGCAATCATTTTTTGAAGACTTTTGCGAATATTTTCGATATCGAGAATGTTTCGCGAACCAACATATTCTTTAATGTGATACAAATTGTAATATGTTGCTAAAAAGGTATATATTCGTTGTTCAAAAAGATCTATATCGATTATTTTCTCAATACTTTTACGAACAATGGCTATCGAGAATGGTTTGCGAACAAATTCCTTTAATTTGATACAAATTGGAATATGTTGCTTGATATGTATGTATATATTCGAAGTTCGATAAAGTCCTTAGCGATTATTTTCAAAACGTTTGCGAATATTTTTGATATCAAGAAATTATCGAGAATGATTCGCAAGCGTTTAAAATAAAATTGATATTAAGAACTTATCGAGTATGGTTCGTGAACGAACGAAGATTGAATTGCAATCGAATATTATTCTTTTCAATATGGAATATGGCAGACACCCTGAGCAATATCTTATCAAAAAAAGACGATCTGTTAAAAATGAAATAAGGTTAATTTAATTGACTCTACTGACGTGAAAAATATACTGATTGGAAACTTTAAATCATAGTACGATCATTAATATTTAACTATATAGATGACATGCCCACTCTATTAATAACAATAATGGCGGAAATTGATATTCTATATTTTACATTATCCCCCCGAATACATTACATTTACAAACAATGACAACCAAAACACATTATCTTTTGTATCATCGATGTAGTGTAAAAGTATTTTAATAATTTATTATTTGTTTATATTGTACAAACACACACACACACACTGGGAAACATATGTATGTAAATATGCACATATGTATGTTAAAAGTACATTTCCTACTATTCCGTAATTCTTAACTGATTGTGAGCAATTTTTTTTTAGTCCAACGTATGACTCTGAGTGTATGTACATATGTATGGGTATAGTATTTAAACTTTTTTTTTTATTTTTGCTTCTTGTAGTCGTTTACAAGTTTTGTATCGATAAATATTTCTCAGCTGTTGTTGTTGTTAGTCGTTTGTCTTTATTTTATTGTTGTTGTTGTATATGTATATTTTTTGTGGAGCAATGCGGAAGTGAAATTCGCGTTTATATATATTATTTTTTTTTTCTGTATTTACTTAACTTTTGTGCTCTTTTTGTGGTAAATTTGTGTGTTTTTTTTTTCAAAAATGTACATTTGTGCTCATCGTAGTACTAGCATGGGGAAGATATACAAATGCACATACAAAGATATATACATATTATAATATTTGAGGAATACAGTAGACAGACAGCATGTTACCACCCCTCCCCACCTCCCTAAAGATACTCATACATAGCCATAGTATTAAGAAACAAATAGTCATAGATTCACAATCCTCATCATTCCTATTCTCATCATCATTATCATCATCATATCGTATCGTATAGTCGTCGTCGTCGTTATTACGAGCAAACTATAAACATTCATATATGTATGTAGAATATCTAGAATATCTTTTAAGAATCTTTAGCAGTAGTAGCAGCGGCAGTAACAGCAACACAACGATTCGATAATTATAACGATCGCTTAACGTAAACTTGCCATATGGATGGCTCTTTTTTTTAGTTTTTTTTCTTTTCTTTTGAGTAGTTGATTAACCTACACACAACTAAAGCAGAGAGTAAAGAGAGCAATAATATTAATATTAAAACTAGATACACTGATAAAAAAAACTTTCTGAAATACAAATAATAAACATTGATAACTCTCTTAACTTGCTTGTGATTTCTTAATCAAGATAAATTGTTCAGAATTAATATCGAAAGCTTTAATCTTAGTTTAACTTAATCACGAACACTTTATTTCGAATTACAAATAATGCAGATCGATAAATTACACTTTTAACTTCCTAAAGCAGAAATGATCTTGCAGGGGCTGTGTTAGAGCTTTCACGATTGAATGAGCTTTCTTGTTTAGAATTTCTTTCGAAGTTTTAAACTCGATCTTTTAACTCTTTTAAATTGCTATAGCAGAAATTACCTTGCGGGGCCTGTGTTAAAGCTCTCAATATTGAATAAGCTTTCTAGTTCAGAATTTCGTTTGAAAGTTTTAAAGTCGCTCTCAGATGCTGCAACTCTTTTAACTTGCTATAGCAGAAATGATCTTGCAGTGGTTGAATTAAAGCTCTAATGATCGATTAAGCTTTTTTTAACAAAAAACTAATTTTTGATTTCGAAATCGTGATGAATTGTTAAGAATTTCTTAAATCGTTTACAAATTCTTTAACTGGTGATAGTTAACGAGATAGAAATGATCATGTCAGAGCTGAGTTAGCGCTATCATGATAGAATAGGCCTTCTCAGCATTGCTGTAATCTTAATTCTTTAACTCGTGATAGTTAACGAGATAGAAATAATCATGCCAGAGCTGAGTTACCGCTCTTATGATAGAATAGGCCTTCTCAGCATTGTTGTAATCTTAATTTAACTCGATCTCGATAATACAGATCGATAATTCACTTTTTTAATTTGCTATAGCAGAAATGATCCTGCAGTGGCTGTGTTAAAGCACTCATGATGAAATAAGCTTTCTTAATCGAAATAAATTTTTAAGAATTTTTGTCGAAAGCTTTAAACTCGATCACGAATGTTTGCTATAAAAGAAATGATTATGCAGTTGTCTGAATAAAAGCTCTCATGACTGATTAAGCTCGAGATAGTTAACTCTTTTAACTTGCTGGAATGATCATGCAGGAGCTGAATTAGCGCTCTCATTATTGAATGAGCTTTCTTAACAAAAATAATGTTTGATTTCGAAATGGAGATAAATTGTTCAGATTGCTGTAATCTAAATGATCATGTAGTGTCAGAATTTCATGATTGAATAAGCTTTCTTAGCAAACAGAACTTTTAATTTCAAAATCGAAATATATTGTTAAGACTTTCTGTCGAAAGCCTTAAAAAAAGATAACTCTTTGAACTTGCTATAGCAGAAATGATCATGTAGCGGCTGTCTAAAAAGCTCTCATGATCGAAAGAGCTTTTTTTTAAGCAAAAATAGTTTTAAGTATAATTCGAAATCAATCTAAATTGTTCAGAATTTCTGTAAAAAGCCTTAAGATAGATATAATTCGATTACGAACCATCTATTCATAACTGTTTATATATTTCTTTAAGTGTAATTATTATATTATTTCCTTCTCAATTTTGCTGCTAATTGTTTAGCTAACTACAACACACTATAACAATTTACTCATAAGATCATTAATTACTAAGAAAAAAAAAAAAAAAAACACCGTGGTGAGTGTAAAGAGAGTGTTGGGGGGCAAACCGAGGGGGGCTTGTTCTTATAATATTTAGAGGAGAATGTCAGATAGACAACTAAAAAGGCTTTATAGAAATATGTGTAGTATAAACACACAAAAACAAAAAAACCAACAACGTCAGGTGCGACGTTATCTAGCTATGTGAATAAAGTTTAATATAATAATATTTTCGTATCCGTAGTATAACAAAAAAAAAAAAAAACAACCAACCAACCAAACGTCAGGCACTTGGTCAACTGAGAAATGTTGTGAACTAAACGTCGTCTTCGTACCAGAAGCAGGAACTGTCATTAGTTTTGCTCGTAAAGCTAATAAATATAACGAAATTGTAATAGTTGTTGTTTAGATAAGATTTTTCTGTTGTTGTTGTTTTTTATAATACTAGAAAATATACATATTTGTAGATTTATTCTCATTTGCTTGCAAAACGTCACAACTGAATATTTATGGGGATTTTTTTGTTGGTATATACTACTTGAAAGTGCTTCCTTGATTTCATGATTTCAGATAATCCAAATATGTGTTTAAATATTAGTTTCTTAACTGTTATTGAAGTTCGAGAAAACGTCATAAACACTTCAAAAACCCCTTTTTCCACTCACGAGTTTTCGATAAAATACTAGTAATACTAGTATTATTCTGTATCAGTATTTTTGAGTTCTTTGTTTTAGGCATGATTTTTTACTCTTTCCTGAATTAAAAAGTCTTTGCCATCTCAAGATATCAGGAAATGTTCATACATTTAAGGATTTAAATATTCGATGGTTCCATGTATAGTTAGTAAGATATAATTTAATGATTTTGATCATCTCATTTTTCAGTATAATATTAAGGAACTTTTAGGTTATGGAGAATACAATGCATCTAATAACTCTTCAATGTTTCACTACCAAATTCCAGTTTACCTTGTTACCTCAGAGTCGGAGACTATCCCACCTCCAGATGATTAAGCTTACTTCTTTTCGATATTTTAAAGCGCCTTCAACTTTTTATTCCTGTTTAGGCAGCGAAATACTCTTAATTCTTCCAATTCCAAATTCCAGTTTTCATAATGAAAATAATAAAATGAGGACCTTCAGAGTCAAAGTCTATCCAAACTCCAAATGCCTCATTGAGCTTATTTGTTTAAGTATAACTAACCGTTTCCGAAATTTTAAAGCACCTCCAACTCTCTACTCCGATATAATTTTCCGTTTTCAGAATGTCAAGAACCCACAGAACTAGTGAATATTATACAACCAGACACCCTTTTCGTGTTGTTGTTGCAACAGTTATACTGTGGTCCATAGTTCTTTTCGGGGGAAGAAACTTTAGGTTGTTTTGTCAGATTCCATATTTTCCGTTTTCAGAATGTCAAGAACCCACAGATACAAGTGAATCTTATACAACCAGACACCCTGTTCATGTTGTTGTTGTTGTAACAGCTCTACTGTGGTCCATAGTTCTTTTCTGTGGAAAAAAACTTTCGGTTGTTTTGCCAGATTCCATATTTTCCGTTTTCAGAATGTCAAGAACCCACAGAACTAGTGAATATTATACAACCAGACACCCTGTTCGTGTTGTTGTTGTAACAGCTCTACTGTGGTCCATAGCTCTTTTCTGGGGAAAAAACTTTCGGTTGTTTTGTCAGATTCCATATTTTCCGTTTTCAGAATGTCAAGAATCCACAGATACAAGTGAATCTTATACAACCAGACACCCTGTTCATGTTGTTGTTGTTGTAACAGCTCTACTGTGGTCCATAGTTCTTTTCTGTGGAAAAAACTTTAGGTTGTTTTGCCAGATTCCATATTTTCCGTTTTCAGAATGTCAAAAACCCACAGAACTAGTGAATATTATGTATCCAGACACCCTGTTTGTTGTTGCAACAGTTCTACTGTGATCCATAGTTCTTTTCGGGGGAAAAAGCTTTCGCCTTATCACTCTTCAATGTTTCAATTATAAATTCCCGTTGTCATGATGAGAATGCTGAAATTAGGAACTTCTTACTTCAGATTCGGAAAATATCCAACCTTCAGATGCCTTATTGAGCTTATTTGTTTTAGTATAACTCGCCGTTTCCGAAATTTTAAAGCACATCCAGCTTTTTATTTCGGTTTAGGTTGTGAAATAGTCTTAATACAGATTCTAGAATACAAAGAAATCCAAGTCCTAGTGAATTGGAGTTTAAAATTTTTCGAAATTTTAAACTTTTGTTGAAATTTTGATGTTTTTTAAACAGGGGTGTAATGTCATCAATCAAACGACGGTGCGATGGAAACTTATATTCGATCTAGTTCAAAAGTAACCAATTTTCGATGTAATTTTTCAGAACAGAACGATATCATGCAAAGTTCAAATACTTTCTCGAAAGATGTTAATAAGAAAATTTTAAAAAAGTTTTCATAGACACAGTTAAAACAATAAAATTAAACCATATTTAATCTTATACACTAAATATCACAGAGTAAACTTGTGATTAAAATAATAATTAAATGTACATACATAAGTGAATATATAGAGTATTTTTAGCTGATATTAAATTTTATACATATTTACTTACCGATAATGTTTACTGCTTTTCTTTTCAAATAAAAAAAAACGTTTTATTTCAAACTACGATGATGATCATCCAGCAAGAACTGTCATTAGTTGCCAGTGAAGCCAAACAAACACGGAAATATTGTTGAAGGAAGAAGAAAGAAATGTTTCGAGTGGGAAATGTTAATCAATTTCACACTGTTGTTGTTGAAGTTAGTAATGATGATGATGATGATGATGATATTCAAATGCCCCCAGACCAGCCTTTCTAAGTTAAAACTCTTTTAACACAACTAAAGGTGGCGGCTTTTGCTAATCTCTTTTCTTAAAACACAAACAAATGTGTCTTTTATTTTAGAAGTAGTGAGGAAAAAGTTCCGGTTTGAATTATTTACAACAGCCAGCAACACTTTTTTTTAGTTTTTTTATTTATTTTATTAAACTGTTTTATTTATTTGTTGCTATTTTGCTGTTTTTGTTTAATGTCCACTCAGCATTCTTGTTTCCTCTTTATTTTTGTTTGAAGTGCAATGAGCAAGAGAGTTTTGTTTTTAAATTATTTTAGTTTCTTTCTTCTGTTGCTGCTTCTTCTTCTTCTTTTGTAAATGCCTTAGTTTATTGTTGTTGATTTTATTACTTTTTTACAGCTTATTGCTTTTGCACTTTAGTTTTCCTTTAATATTTTTGTAGTTTTTATTACTCTTTTTTCTATAGAGTGTGTTCTTTTTTTTTCATTAAATGCACTGAGAGTTGTGTTTTGTTGTTGTTGTTCTAGTGTTTGTTTTTGTTTTGTAGGTTTGTGTGTATGTTTATTACTTTTTGGTTGTGTAAATATATTATTACTTCCGTCTGTTTTTGTTTTAAGTTATTTTGCTTTGTTTCTTTCTACTAGTCTTCTTTTAGATGTTGTTTTTGTTGCTTTTTTATTATTAAATTCGCTTATCTTGGCTCTTCTCTACAATGCAATTTGCCCTTTGTATTTGTTTTTATTTATTTCTTAATTTTCTCTTGTTGCTTTTTTTGTTTTTGTTTGAGTTTTTTGAAATTATATTTTTATTTTGTTTGCTTTTGGATTCGTGTTTATTTTGTAGATTTGTTGTGGCTGCCTGATTATTGCTGTTGTTGTTGTTGTTGTTACTTTGGTATTTCCGTTTATCATTCCATAGAAAATTAAAAATATTTTCTTTTTTTTCGTTTCGTTTAGTTTTATTATTTATTATTTTGTTGCTTAACTTATAAATAAACTCAGCACTGACACTTTAAATGAGTATGTGTGTTTGTTGTTGTTGTTTTGTTTGTTTATGCTATTATTTATTTAAACTTTAACGTTATCTGTCAAATATTGTTGATTCGTGTTAATTGATGTTTATCATACCAAAAACAACTAATTGAAAATATCTATTGTTGTTGTTGCATACTTTTTCTATTTTCATCCTTTATAACTGTTATAAAATAACTTTATAATAAATATTTATTTATTTAGTTATCAGCCATCAGAAGACTCCAATTAGTTAAGTAAATGGATGCAATAGCAATGCTTAATAAACATAAAAAGTTCTTGTTGCAGTTTGTCATAGAATATAAATAACACTTTTATTTATTGTAACAACTTAAAACGCGTTTAATATTTTTTTATTTCTTTTCCGTTATTTAAGAAAAAAAAACTGTTCACTGTTAGCCACTATTTTTATAGTATAAATATATTTTAAAACTCAAAAAATAATATAAAAAAAATCTACTTTTCTTTATAAATTAATCATAACTTTTCTATTTATTTTATTTTTTTCTTCTTTATTTTCTCTCACCAAACCGACGTCATCGGCGGCTTACAATCGACTGGCAACAAATGTCGAAAACACAACAAAGTGAAGCCGATAATTCTGGTTGTGTGTGCGGCGGCAACGGCGTAACTGTGAGAGTGTGTTTGTGCGTGTTTTTTTTTTTTTCGTTTTCTTCTGTTTTGTTTTTGGTTTTCGTGTATGAGAAGAGAAAGAAGAGACCAGCAAACAAACAAACCAACACAACAAATTAGCGACGACGACTGTGCGGTCGTAAGTCGTAAGAAAATCACTAGACAGAAATCGTTTTGAACTGAACGGAACGACAAGAAAACTCTGGCTGGGCAGAGTGGGAATTCAGAGAAGTGTAGAAAGAAAGATATATAAAGTGTTTGCAGGCATGGACAATTAAGTAGTTAAGTACTTTTTGATATCGAAAAACAACGCCCCAAGACAAGACATTTCGGAAACTTTTCTAACTTCAAAACTTTTGATAAGTGCTTTATTTTATAGTCTAGTCTATAATCTAGTCAATACTATATAATATAGTCTAGTCCGTAGTCTGGTGTATAATCTGGTCTATAGTGTGATCTATAGTCTAGTCTATAGTCTAATATTCTATAATCTATTCTATATTCTATTATATAGTTTTGTCTGTAGTGTGGTCTATAATCTAGTCTATAGTCTGGAGTATAATCTAGTCTATAGACTAGGCTCTAAACTAGTGTGTAGTCCAGTATATATTCCAGCCTATAGTATAATCCATAGTTTAGTCGGACCTATATTCGAATCTATAGTCTAGTTTATAGTCTAGACTATAGTGTAGTCTATAGTCTAGTATATAGTCTAGTCTATAGTCTAATCTATAGTCTAGTCTAGTCTAGTCTATAGTCTAGTCTATAGTCTAGTCTATAGTCTAGTCTATAGTCTAGTCTAGTTAGTCTATAGTCTAGTCTATAGTCTAGTCAAGTCTAGATATAGTCGTCTATAGTCTAGTCTATAGTATAGTCTAAGTCTAGTCTATAGTTATAGTCTATAGTCAGTTCTATAGTCTAGTCTAGAGTCTAGGTCTAATGTCTAGTCTAGTTCTTAGTATAGTCAGTCTATAGTCATCTAGTCTATAGTTCTAGTTCTAGTCTAGTCTAAGATAGTCTATAGTCTGTCTAGTTCTTATAGATAGTCTAGTCTTAGTTAGTCCAAGTCTAGCCTATAGTCTAGTCTTATAGTCTAGTATAAGGTCTAGCAATAGTCTAGCCTATAGTATAGTCTATAGTCTAGTCTATTAGTCTTAGTCTATAGTCTTAGTCTATAGTCTAGGCTATGTCTATTCTATAGTCTAGTCTATAGTCTAGTCTACAGTCTAGAGTTCTAGTCTATAGTCTAGTCTATAGTCTAGTCTATAGTCTAGTCTATAATCTAGTCTATAGTCTAGTCTATAGTCTAGTCCAACGGTTCCCAAATGGGGGTCCGCGGACCCCTAGTGGTCCGTAGTAAAATCCTAGGGGGTCCGCGAAGACGAACGAAAAAAACATGAATAGACAATATTCTTTTATATGTATGTACAAATATCTCCAATTTTTGTGCAATAATCCCAAATTTTTTGGTGACTTTTTGAATTTTATTTTTTCGGTTGTTTATCAGGAAGAAGCTAGGCCCTACAAATTTATTGTATAACTTTCATAAAGTAAAGTATTGCGTGATTTGTAATTTTTATTTCCTGTATATCTACTGAAATAATAGTTTTTATTTCAGACAAATAATACTCTGCCTTACAATTAAATTAGGGATACTGGTATTCCGGAGTATGAAGTTCAATTCAAAGACAAGCTCATTACAGATTTAAGTTTATCAAATTGTAAGCAAAAGTGTTCTCGTTTGAAGGGACTAAAATTATATATTTTCAAAACAGAGGTGACTCTTTATGCATCTCTTTATAAATATTCCAATCCGAAGTGATACACAGATTTTAACTTGATTTTGTCGACCAATACATATTATTAAATTAACATCAGAAAATCCATAGCGTTTCGCGTAAATATGTAGCCAAAAACCATGAAGTAAAATAATTCGTTGGTATTTTAAAATTCAAATTTAAGTTCCAAATTCACAGTACTTTAACAAAGAGTTCAAATCATATATTATGCGGATAACGCATTCCGCAACTACATAGAAGAAGTCCAACTTTCTTATATTATTTTCCCGAAAACTTAGCTCACTTACTCAGTTCACCCTTTGCAATCGCAACAAACTTTTGAAACGTGACTCCTTAAGCACATGTGACAATATTTGATAAAGAAACCTTTTCGCTACCTTGAAGAAAAATGAACATGAAAGATCTCACGATCATAAAATGAAACATCATGAAACATATCAACAAAGAAGTCATTCTATCTTCAAAACATACAATTGAAAACCTTTCTGAAATATTATGTATTCTCAATGTACGGGAATATTTTATAGATATGACATCTCTACATTTATTAGACCTAGGGATTAATGGACTAGGTCAATTTTCGGATGGACAATTATTTAGAACAATAGAATATCAAAATATGTATGGGGGTCCGCGAAATTAAATAAGTTCTTCAAGGGGTCCGCGAAGTAAAAATCGGTGGGAACCGCTGGTCTAGTCTATAGTCTAGTCTATAGTCTAGTTTGTAGTCTGTACCGCAATTCTGTAATTTTATAATTTTAACTACCGATATCGTAAAGTAACGACAAACATCGGTTGCATTAACGAATTTTCAATTCTGTAACTTTTTAACGAACTTAGAATATTTTAACGACAAATGTCGGAAAAATATGAGAATGTCAAAAGTTTTGTATTGAAATATTTTTAAAATATAAAATTATTAACGTGAACTTTTTATTTGTCGTTACATTGCCGATACTTTTCGTTAACTAATGATTTTGTTTAACGAAAAAAAATCGGAGAAATAAAATTCAGAATACCACATAACGACAATTATTCTTAACTTACGAATTTATACTATTTAACGACAAAATTTTGTAGTTAAAAAGTTACTGAATTGCGGTACTGGTCTAAAGACTAGTCTATAGTCTAGTTTGTAGTCTAGTCTAAAGACTAGTCTATATTCTAGTTTGTAGTCTGGTCTAAAGACTAATCTATAGTGTCGTTTATAATCTATTGGTCTGGTCTATTGTCTAATAGTCGATTGTATACTCCAGTCTGTAGTGCGGTCCATAGTCTATTCTATAGTCTAGACTATAGTCTAATCTATAGTCTATAATATAGTCTATAGTTTAGAGCTAAATTAATTTAGAACTTTAAAACCCAAAAGGTTTTAATTTTTATTAATATTATTTCAAGATTTCAATTCTCCATGCCTGATGCCTATAGTAGTACTCGTAGTACCTACTCTTCGTTCAATTTCAATTGAAACTGTGACGACGAATGCTTTACTAAACATTCCGTTCAAACATTTTACACATGTTCGATGGGTGTACTATAGGGATTCGTTCCCGTTTATAGTGGGGACAATATTATTGGGGAATTTTGTTGAATTTTAACGTCGTAATTCGAGACAGTCTAAGTGCGCCTCTTTTTTGTTGTGATCAACAAAACAAATTTTGAGATCTGAAGGGTTGTCGTACATTCTATGCCTTTCTACATTTCACTGTTGGATTCGCTTAATGTGTATCGTCATCTGTCGGTCGCATAACCTAAATTTATACCTATTTGATATAACTAAAAAAACTTTTGAATTTTGCTGGAGATCGGTAAGCTCAGACTCCACTTTAGACGAGGAGACTTTAACTTATTGCATTAACAACAAGGTAATGGGCGCTTCATAAATTTAACAAGAGTCGGAGAGAATTTAAACTTCATTATAACCTCTGAGATGTTATGTTGCCTCGACAACGGCACTGAACTTATGCCGAAATCTTTAAACCAACATTCTCTTCTCGCGATTTGGATTTCTAGCACGACGACAAAGTCCTAAACAATGAAATGCGGACACCGATTCCCGTAGCTCCAGACTAGTTATGTTGTCTGGCCAGACCACATATGATTTCGCTAGCTTATAGTCTCGGCAAACTGGAGGTACTAATATCCATAATCCTAGGAGTTTTCATAATTTAAATGAAAACTCCTAGGAAACCTAAATTGACCCGAACAAGTCATAATAAATTAGTTTAATTAATTCAATTAATTTGTAACACTTTTTTTAACGACTTTAACAAACATAGTCATTTTAGAAAGGCTTTGAACTAGAATTTTCTAAAGATTTTGTTCCCCATTACTAACTCTGTTTTCTTCTTGAAATATAAAAATCCGTTCCAGTTTCCTTTTGTGATTGGGTCATTACAACAGCAACAGCAAGAATCACAACAAAGAAAGTTGTAAAAAAAAAACTAAAATTAAATTATTTACCAACTTCATAAAAGAGAAGATTCAAGGAACACCATTTTAAATGAATTGCCAAGATGATGGCACAGTTAAAAGAAACTAACGACAAAGCTGGTTAAAGGAAAAACATTTAGTTTTTAAAAATGATGAGAACATGTTACAGACAAAGTCATAATACATTGATGTCTCAAACAAATCCGCTTTTATAAAACAAAACTAAAAGTATCCGGAAAATGTGGACAACAGTCAAGCAGCCAGCCAGCCAGGCAGGCAGGTTGGCTAATAGAAATATTGTGTGTGACCGTTGTGATGATATAGTTGCTAAAATTCTAAAAACTCTATTTCTGGTGCTAGTTGTGACGATTATTACAATCCACTTTTTCTGCTTGTTTAAGTAACGAATAGCTTTTAATATGGTTAATTTAAAGATGAAAAAAAAAAAATATTGTTGGCAGCCAACTTCCTTTTAGGAATCTTTAGTAGAACAAAAACTTCTTTCCAGCAAAAAGTTTTACAATATGTGAAGCATCATGCAGAGTTACAACATGTGTTTGTTTGCTTATGTGTATATTTGTTGAAATTGACTTGAAGTTATGAAAACCCTACATTCCCCAACAGTCAGAGTTCAACTTATACCAATTGAGCCAATCAAGCTACTGCACACATTCGACCACGCACGACATCGTATTAAATAAATTCTTGTTTCTTTTTTTTTTTTTTTTTGTAAACGTTAAGTTGTATGAGCGTTTATTTCATATTTTACATTTAATGTAAAGTGTTGCTGTGTAAGAAATACTACACTTCCACCCTTTAAGAGTTTTTCAGCTTTTGCTTAGTTGCATGACTGCGTAAGAATTGTACCACTCCATACAAATTATTTCTATAAAGACGTAAATTTGAATTTTAGGAATGTAAATTTACTTAATATTCTCAAATCGATCTGTAGAAGAAATTTAGACTAGACTATAGACCAGACTAACATCTATCTGTAGAAGAAATTTAGACTAGACTATAGACCAGACTATAGACCAGACTATAGATTAGACTATAGACCAGACTATAGACCATACTATAGACTAGACTATAGACTAGACTATAGACTAGACTAGACTAGACTATAGACTAGACTAGACTATAGACTAGACTAGACTATAGACTAGACTATAGACTAGACTATAGACTAGACTATAGACTAGACTATAGACTAGACTATAGACTAGACTATAGACTAGACTATAGACTAGACTATAGACTAGACTATAGACTAGACTATAGACTAGACTATAGACTAGACTATAGACTAGACTATAGACTAGACTATAGACTAGACTATAGACTAGACTATAGACTAGACTATAGACTAGACTATAGACTAGACTATAGACTAGACTATAGACTAGACTATAGACTAGACTATAGACTAGACTATAGACTAGACTATAGACTAGACTATAGACTAGACTATAGACTAGACTATAGACTAGACTATAGACTAGACTATAGACTAGACTATAGACTAGACTATAGACTAGACTATAGACTAGACTATAGACTAGACTATAGACTAGACTATAGACTAGACTATAGACTAGACTATAGACTAGACTATAGACTAGACTATAGACTAGACTATAGACTAGACTATAGACTAGACTATAGACTAGACTATAGACTAGACTATAGACTAGACTATAGACTAGACTATAGACTAGACTATAGACTAGACTATAGACTAGACTATAGACTAGACTATAGACTAGACTATAGACTAGACTATAGACTAGACTATAGACTAGACTATAGACTAGACTATAGACTAGACTATAGACTAGACTATAGACTAGACTATAGACTAGACTATAGACTAGACTATAGACTAGACTATAGACTAGACTATAGACTAGACTATAGACTAGACTATAGACTAGACTATAGACTAGACTATAGACTAGACTATAGACTAGACTATAGACTAGACTATAGACTAGACTATAGACTAGACTATAGACTAGACTATAGACTAGACTATAGACTAGACTATAGACTAGACTATAGACTAGACTATAGACTAGACTATAGACTAGACTATAGACTAGACTATACTAGACTATAGACTAGACTATACTAGACTATAGACTAGACTATAGACTAGACTATAGACTAGACTATAGACTAGACTATAGACTAGACTATAGACTAGACTATAGACTAGACTATAGACTAGACTATAGACTAGACTATAGACTAGACTATAGACTAGACTATAGACTAGGCTATAGACTAAACTATAGACTAGACTATAGACTAGACTATAGACTAGACTATAGACTAGACTATAGACTAGACTATAGTCTAGACTATAGACTATAGACTAGACTATAGACTAGACTATAGACTAGACTATAGACTAGACTATAGACTAGACTATAGACTAGACTATAGACTAGACTATAGACTAGACTATAGACTAGACTATAGACTAGACTATAGACTAGACTATAGACTAGACTATAGGCTAGACTATAGACTAGACTATAGACTAGACTATAGACTAGACTATAGACTAGACTATAGACGAGACTATAGACTAGACTATAGACTAGACTATAGACTAGACTATAGACTAGACTATAGACTAGACTATAGACTAGACTATAGACTAGACTATAGACTAGACTATAGACTAGACTATAGACTAGACTTAGACTAGACTATAGACTAGACTATAGACTAGACTATAGAATAGACTATAGACTAGACTATAGACTAGACTATAGACTAGACTATGGACGAGACTATAGACTAGACTATAGACTAGACTATAGACTAGACTATAGGACTAGACTATAGACTAGACTATAGACTAGACTATAGACTAGACTATAGACTAGACTATAGACTAGACTATAGACTAGACTATAGACTAGACTATAGACTAGACTATCGTAGTGATCATAGCCTCAATAGAGTTAGAAATGATCGTGTCATCACTAATAAGTATGGGGTAGGATTGTGGAAAGGCTCCACTAAAATTGGTGATCTGGACAGACAAATATTGTGACAATCATCATGACTAACATTGAAAATGATCGCTTAGACTGGACACCATCCTGCAAAACGTAATCAGACCAATTCAGACCAATCCAATAAAATCAACGATCGCATAGATCATGACATCACTAAAGTTGAACATGACGACGGGATCATACTTTAGACTAATGGAAACTGAAACGAACGAATACTGTTTGGATAAGAGCTATTGGTGTCTTACTCTCTGTTGCTCAATATTAGGTTCAAATATGATCAATATTTGACCCAGGTATTTGACAGCCTGTGACAATTTTATTTTAAAATAAAGTATTGATGAATTATTACCTCCATCATGCAGATGTTCTTCGATAACAAAACTTTTATAATGAAAATATAAATAAGTTATAAATTGGTCAACCAAAGTTTTACTATTGAAATTTAAGCGCCCCCATACTGTTCCTCCGGGAAACCGAGATATTATGAAACATTTAAAGTGTTAATTTAAGGTTTTCATCATAATTGAAAAACAACTTATATAAATATAGATGTAAAAGTACAATTGTACGGCATATAAGTGCAAAATAAATTTATTACAAAATGCAAAACTACTTCCGTATACGATAACGCCCTCCATTTGTCTAAAGGTCTAGACAAATCGAGCACATAATCACATAAATACTACAAGTAGATGGTTGGAAAGCAAAAGAAGACTACAAATGTACATACACAACACAAACCAGACTGTCATCTGTTCCATCTTCATCATCATCATGAGCAGCATTTTAAGCCATTGCGCTCGCCATCAACTAACCATACATACATGCGTAAATAGCGGGTCAAAAATTTTTTTACTTGTTGAAAACAAAATCGTACAAAAAAATAAAGGAAATATGTACTCGGTACTTGTATGCATAAAAATATGTTTGATTTTTGTTTTCCTTTTTATTCTCATTCAATTTCTCTCGAAATTCCGTCAAGAACTTAAGAAAAAAAAATAAAATGAGCATCAGTGCATCAGATTGTATCTTTAGAAATTAAATCTCAAAACTCACTTATACACTTTTTAAAAGAGTAATCATTAGGGTGGTCCCAAAGGGAAAGTTGCTGTTGTTCTCGCCCAAAATAAAAATTTTAGTTCGTCCTACGATACCATTTTCCAAAGACTTTTGTCCTCTCGTCAATATTTGCAGAGCTGGATCAAAGGATAAAATTATACTTTTCCCAGGTTTTTACGATTTTGTTCCCCTTATAAACGGTGCCACCCTAGTAAACACACATATAAAATGTTTGTAAGAGTATTGGAACAATTATGTGTGTACGTATTTATGAACATTTGTATACACATGTGTGTAGATAGATGCTTTTAGAAGATACTTAAGTTAACTGCAGGTGATCTTTAAATGAGCAACATGTTGGGCATAAACAATCATAATAATACGGTGTGTTAAGGAAGTTTTGGGACAATCGATGACACATTGTGAAATATTTGAAATCTACCCATCATTCATATCATTTATGTTTTAAATAGGGAAATTTTCGACGATTAGAAAAGAAGTTCCTACAAGGTTTCTTTAAGAACAACGCACGAGTCTTCGTAGTCTTTCGACAATTTTGAGTTTCACTCGCATCAGTTGGATATTTTACTTTCTATAACTGTTGCTAAGTTACTAGTTTTTTCCATTAATGGCTTGCTGTTGTTCTATCTCATTTTGAGGTTATGTTTTTGAGTGTGGCAGACCAAATAATGCTTTTGACTTTCCCTTTTTCGGAGCTTTAACTTCCTATATGAAGTTAAAGATCGATAGGGAGGACTCTCTCTGTACCAACGTGGCATGGATAGCTAAGGTTTCAGAGAGAACCCATGGGTAACCAGCAGGGATAAGGACTCCCATATTATTCGACAGATACCCCGCACGAGACAATAACAACACCAGTCTAACGAAGAAAACAATCTTTGGTCGAAATGTCGGCTTCCTCACACAGAAACTGTTTAAAAGAGGAAGGTTGTTGTTGAATCTACTGCCAAATCACTTAGGATTTTAGAATGAAATCTGGAGTAAAGTTTCACAAATTCCCCACAAACCAATGGAACAATGGCATGGGTTGTGGTGAAGAGTCTTGGAAAATTTCCAACTAAATCCCTTAATGATCATTAAAGGAAAGAGATCTGAATCTTCCCCTAGTCTTAGTGACACTATAGATCATGGTTTTAGCGAGGAAGACTGGTGCAACTAACTATCTTAAAGGTCTCCGACGAACCTGAAGGTAAATTTTGTGGGAGCTCTCAATCCGATGGGAAACCACGTGTACAGAAAGTCGCAAACATCTTCTCAAAGGACTCCAATATTATTCAGCCAGTCGCCATGAAGTAGAGGCCAGGTAGCCTTCACTAGACTAGACAACACCATACGAAGGAAGGGAATCTTGTATATCTGAACAAGAAAGCGAAGAGAAATCCAATCGACAAAATAATGAAAATCTGTGATCACTCATATTCTCCACGAAAAGTCGATTTTTATATCCAATCGACAAAACAATGAAAATCTGTGATCACTCATATTTTCCATGAAAAATCGATTTTTTTTATGAAAAACATAAAATCGGCTCTAAATCCTTAAATAATGCTCCAATCCACAAAACAGTGAAAATCTGTGATCACTTTTATTTTCCATGAAAAATCGATTTTTATATAAAAAAAATAAAATCGGCTCTAAATCCTTAAATAACGCTCCAAACGACAAAACAATGAAAATTTCTCATATTTTCCAAGAAAAATCGATTTTTATATGAAAAACATAAAATCGGCTCTAAATCCTTAAATAACGCTCTAATCGACAAAACAATGAAAATCTGTGATCACTTATATTTTCCATAAGAACTCGATTTTTATATGAAAAACATAAAATCGGCTCTAAATCCTTAAATAAGGCTCCAATCGAAAAAACAATGTAAATCTGTGATCACTCATATTTTCTATGAAAAATCGATTTTTATATGAAAAACATAAAATCGGCTCTAAATCCTTAAATAATGCTCCAATCCACAAAACAATGAAAATCTGTGATCACTTATATTTTCCATAAGAACTCGATTTTTATATGAAAAACATAAAATCGGCTCTAAATCCTTAAATAAGGCTCCAATCGAAAAAACAATGTAAATCTGTGATCACTCATATTTTCTATGAAAAATCGATTTTTATATGAAAAACATAAAATCTGCCCTAAATCCTTAAATAATGCTCCAATCCACAAAACAATGAAAATCTGTGATCACTTATATTTTCCATAAGAACTCGATTTTTATATGAAAAACATAAAATCGGCTCTAAATCCTTAAATAACGCTCTAATCGAAAAAACAATGAAAATCTGTGATCACTCATATTTTCCATGAAAAATCGTTTTTTATATGAAAAACATAAAATCGGCTCCAAATCCTTAAATAACGCTTCAATCGACAAAACAGTGAAAATCTGTGATCACTCATATTTTCCATGAAAAATCGATTTTCATATGAAAAACATAAAATCGGCTCTAAATCCTTAAATAACGCTCCAATCGACAAAACAGTGAAAATCTGTGATCACTCATATTTTCCATGAAAAATCGATTTTCATATGAAAAACATAAAATCGGCTCTAAATCCTTAAATAACGCTCCAATCGACAAAACAGTGAAAATATGTGATCACTCATATTTTCCATGAAAAATCGATTTTCATATGAAAAACATAAAATCGGCTCTAAATCCTTAAATAACGCTCCAATCGACAAAACAGTGAAAATCTGTGATCACTCATATTTTCCATGAAAAATCGATTTTTATATGAAAAACATAAAATCGGCTCTAAATCCTTAAATAACGCTCCAATCGACAAAACAGTGAAAATCTGTGATCACTCATATTTTCCATGAAAAATCGATTTTCATATGAAAAACATAAAATCGGCTCTAAATCCTTAAATAACGCCCCAATCGACAAAACAGTGAAAATCTGTGATCACTCATATTTTCCATGAAAAATCGATTTTCATATGAAAAACATAAAATCGGCTCTAAATCCTTAAATAACGCTCCAATCGACAAAACAGTGAAAATCTGTGATCACTCATATTTTCCATGAAAAGTCGGTTTTTATATGAAAACATAAAATCGGCTCTAAATCCTTAAATAACGCTCCAATCGACAAAACAGTGAAAATCTGTGATCACTCATATTTTCGATGAAAAATCGATTTTTATATGAAAAACATAAAATCGGCTCTAAATCCTTAAATAACGCTCCAATCGACAAAACAGTGAAAATCTGTGATCACTCATATTTCCCATGAAAAATCGATTTTTATATGAAAACATAAAATCGGCTCTAAATCCTTAAATAACGCTCCAATCGACAAAACAGTGAAAATCTGTGATCACTCATATTTTCCATGAAAAGTCGATTTTTATATGAAAACATAAAATCGGCTCTAAATCCTTAAATAACGCTCCAATCGACAAAACAATGAAAATCTGTGATCACTCATATTTTCCATGAAAAATCGATTTTTATATGAAAAACATAAAATCGGCTCTAAATCCTTAAATAACGCTCCAATCCACAAAACAATGAAAATCTGTGATCACTCATATTTTCCATGAAAAATCGATCTTTATATGAAAAACATAAAATCGGCTGTAAATCCTTAAATAACGCTCAAATCAACAAAACAATGAAAATCTGTGATCACTCAAATTTTCCATGAAAAATCGATTTTTATATGAAAAACATAAAATCGGCTCTAAATCCTTAAATAACGCTCCAATCGACAAAACAATGAAAATCTGTGATCACCCATATTTTTCATAAGAAATCGATTTTTATATAAAACATAAAATCAGCTCTAAATCCTTAAATAACGATCCAATCGGCTAAACAGTGAAAATCTGTGATCACTCATATTTTCCATGAAAAGTCGATTTTTATATGAAAAACATAAAATCGGCTCTAAATCCTTAAATAACGCCCCAATCGACAAAACAGTGAAAATCTGTGATCACTCATATTTTCCATGAAAAATCGATTTTTATATGAAAAACATAAAATCAGCTCTAAATCCTTAAAAAACGCTCTAATCGGCTAAACAGTGAAAATCTGTGATCACTCATATTTTCCATGAAAAATCGATTTTTATATGAAAACATAAAATCGGCTCTAAATCCTTAAATAACGCTCCAATCGACAAAACAATGAAAATCTGTGATCACTCATATTTTCCATGAAAAATCGATTTTTATATGAAAAACATGAAATCTGCTCTAAATCCTTAAATAACGCTCCAATCGACAAAACAGTGAAAATCTGTGATCACTCATATTTTCCATGAAAAATCGATTTTTATATGAAAACATAAACTCGGCTCTAAATCCTTAAATAACGCTCCAATCGACAAAATAATGAAAATCTGTGATCACTCATATTTTCCATTAGAAATCGATTTTTATATGAAAAACATAAAATCGGTTCTAAATCCTTAAATAAAGCTCCAATCGACAAAACATGAAAAGTCGATTTTTATATGAAAAACATAAAATCGGCTCTAAATCCTTAAATAACGCTCCAATCGACAAAACAGTGAAAGTCTGTGATCACTCATATTTTCCATGAAAAATCTATTTTTATATGAAAAACATAAAATCAGCTCTAAGTCCTTAAATAACGCTCCAATCCACAAAACAGTGAAAATCTGTGATCACTCATATTTTCCATGAAAAATCTATTTTTATATGAAAAACATAAAATCGGCTCTAAATCCTTAAATAACGCTCCAATCGACAAAACAATGAAAATCTGTGATCACTCATATTTTCCAAGAAAAATCGATTTTTATATGAAAAACATAAAATCGGCTCTAAATCCTTAAATAATGCTCCAATCCACAAAACAGTGAAAATCTGTGATCACTCATATTTTCCATGAAAAATCGATTTTTATATGAAAAACATAAAATCGGCTCTAAATCCTTAAATAACGCTCCAATCGACAAAACAATGAAAATCTGTGATCACTCATATTTTCCAAGAAAAATCGATTTTTATATGAAAAACATAAAATCGGCTCTAAATCCTTAAATAATGCTCCAATCCACAAAACAGTGAAAATCTGTGATCACTCATATTTTCCATGAAAAATCGATTTTTATATGAAAAACATAAAATCGGCTCTAAATCCTTAAATAACGCTCCAATCGACAAAACAGTGAAAATCTGTGATCACTCATATTTTCCATGAAAAATCGATTTTTATATGAAAACATAAAATCGGCTCTAAATCCTTAAATAACGCTCCAATCGACAAAACAATGAAAATCTGTGATCACTCATATTTTCCATAAGAAATCGATTTTTATATGAAAAACATAAAATCGGCTCTAAATCCTTAAATAACGCCCCAATCGACAAAACAGTGAAAATCTGTGATCACTCATATTTTCCATGAAAAATCGATTTTTATATGAAAAACATAAAATCAGCTCTAAATCCTTAAATAACGCCCCAATCGACAAAACAGTGAAAATCTGTGATCACTCATATTTTCCATGAAAAATCGATTTTTATATGAAAAACTTAAAATCGGCTCTAAATCCTTAAATAACGCACCAGTCGACAAAACAATGAAAATCTGTGATCACTCATATTTTCCAAGAAAAATCGATTTTTATATGAAAAACATAAAATCGGCTCAATCCTTAAATAACGCTCCAATCCACAAAACAGTGAAAATCTGTGATCACTCATATTTTCCATGAAAAGTCGATTTTTATATGAAAAACATAAAATAGGCTCTAAATCCTTAAATAACGCTCCAATCGACAAAACAATGAAAATCTGTGATCACTCATATTTTCCATAAGAAATCGATTTTTATATGAAAAACATAAAATCGGCTCTAAATCCTTAAATAACGCCCTAATCGACAAAACAGTGAAAATCTGTGATCACTCATATTTTCCATGAAAAATCGATTTTTATATGAAAAACATAAAATCAGCTCTAAATCCTTAAATAACGCTCCAATCGACAAAACAGTGAAAATCTGTGATCACTCATATTTTCCAAGAAAAATCGATTTTTATATGAAAAACATAAAATCAGCTCTAAATCCTTAAATAACGCTCCAATCGACAAAACAATGATATTTTCCATGAAAAATCGATTTTTATATGAAAAACATAAAATCGGCTCTAAATCCTTAAATAACGCTCCAATCGACAAAACAATGAAAATCTGTGATCACTTATATTTTCCATGAAAAATCGATTTTTATGTGAAAAACATAAAATCAGCTCTAGATCCTTTAATAACGCCCCAACCGACAAAACAATGAAAATCTGTGATCACTCATATTTTCCATGAAAAGTCGATTTTTATATAAAAAACATAAAATCGGCTTTATCTAAGTCCTTAAAAGAGAAACTTTGTTGAATCTACTACCAAATGGCTTAAGATTAATGACCATTAAAGAAAAGAGATCAGGATGTGACCTAAACCTTGGTAGCGCTAAAGTGCATGAAGACTGGTACAACTAACGCTCTTAAAGGTCTCCGACGAACCTGGTCTCCGACAATGCTGAATGCTAACTTTTTGGCGGGTCTAATTCCGAGGAGAGTAACAATCTATGCTCGATAGTTGATAAATCATTTAAGGATTATTGGATCAGGTTCAGTCCTCTACATTGGTGACATCTCCTCCTCCTAACAATCCTAAAGGTATCCGGCGATCCTAAGTAGCGATCTATGTCAGTTAGTCAATGAATACTTCAGGTTTTAGCGAGGAATTCTAGTACAACTGAGGCTCTTAAAGGTCTCCGACGATGCTGAAAGTTAACTTTCTGGCGGCTCTCATTCTGATGGGAGGATTGTTAGCAATCTATGCCATTTAGTTGATGAATCCTTTAAGAGTCCTTAGCTAAAAGACATCTGGATCAGTCTTTAACACTGGTGTGTCACCATAGTTTTAACGAGAAAGACTGCTACATCTTCTGTTAACGCTCTTCAAGCACTCCGGCGATACTGGATGAGAACTTTCAGACTGTCTGTCATTTCGATGGGAGGATAAGAAGCGATCTATAATAGTTAGTTGATAAGTATTTCTGATTCCTTTGAGGAAAGAGATCTGGAACTTTCCGACGACTACTATTAAGATGGGATGATTAGTGGCAATCTATAGCATCTAGTCGTTGACTGCTTTTTGAATGATGTTAGTGTGGAATGTACCACCCATTAATTCCATGATTTTTAAGAGGAAGACTGACACCTAAAGGTCTCCAAAGAATTTGAATGTGAACTTTCTGCCAGCTTTCATTACGATGGGAGGATTAAAAGCGATCTATGCAATTTAATTGATGCCTATTTTTATAATCATTTGAGCAGGGAGTTCTGGATCTGTATTGAACATTGGAGACACTAAAGACCACGATTTTAGTGGGGGTAGACTGCTTCAACTCCTGCTAATGTCCTTAACGGTTTCCCGCAACCCTAGATGAGAACTTTTGGGCGGTTATCATTCCGATGGGAGCTTCTGGTTCTGGATGATGATAGTGTGGATTTTTCCAACTTGGTCCACTGTTATATCTTAGATATTATCCTAGATATCATCCTAGATATATTGACTGTTATAAGAATTAATATCGAATTTACGTTATGCTCTGGATAAGTCCACAATATCACCAATATATTGATTAGAGACCACTGCTACATCTAGAGACCACGATTTTAGCGTGGTAGACTGCTCCTGCTAATACTGTTAATAGTTTCCCGCAATGCTGGATGGGAACTTTCAGGCGTTTGTCATTCAGATGAGAACTTCTGATTGATGCTAGTGTGGATTCTACAACTTGTTAGTTTGGGGGAGTGTTATAAGAATTAATATCGAATTTACGTTATGCTCTGGATAAGTCCACGGCTACATCTAGAGACCACGATTTTAGCGGGGTAGACTGCTACAACTCCTGTTAATACTGTTAATGGTTTCCCGCAATCCTAGATGGGAACTTTCATGCCTTTGTCATTCTGATGAGAACTTCTGATTGATGCTAGTGTGGATTCTACAACTTGTTAGTTTGGGGGAAATTTTCCGAAGGAGAATATTCGGCATATACAAAGAGTCCAAAGATTTACTTCACAGACTGTGTATGTATTATTTATTGGTTATTATTACTTTTTCGCATACTCAAAGAAAATGTAATACACTGAAAGAAATACAGTCAAAAAAATTAATTTCCTAGAAGTACAAATGAAACGCTTCGTAAATGTATAATTTACACCCGTTTTTCTTTGTGTATAATTTACTTTAAATGCTGCTGAATGTTTTAATTTTTTTTTTTATAAAATAAGAACATCATTTGTTTTCATGTAATATTATTTTGGCAATTCACCAAAACAATAAAAGAAGTTAAAACTAATAAAATATATTGTAGATCTGGAAATGTTTCCGTAAGAATTGTTTGTGAAATTTTATTTTTAACACTTTGACAGGCAAAGTAAAATGGACGGACGGACAATCGTTAAACCAAAAAAAAAAACCAAAGATTTTAGTGCAATGACTTTAAATGTTTAACTCATAGCAAATAGAATAAATGATAATATTCTTAAAACTTTTTAAAGCGACAAAATGTTTTATAATTTTTCAATATCTAACAAGTAAGAAATTATAGTCGGGCGAGGCCGACCATATAATACCCTACACCTGTTACAAAAATGAAATGTGATTTTGTTTTCATAATAAAGCACTTAAGTTGAATTGCACCTTGCCTTGAATTATACTTAAGCCATTTATTGTTGAATAAAATTGTGGACATTTAAGTCAAATTTTGAAGGGGGATTTGTATAGGGGCTATGGTCAAATGAGACCCTATGATTATAAAATTCATGAGAGTCATCAAGGCTAGTACAGAACTTGGTTTTGCAGCTTTTTGTCGAGATGCGAGTATATTAAACATAATTATAAATTTAAAATCCCTATTTGCCGGGTTCAGTTGTATCGGGTCTAGGTGAAATAATGGACCGATGTTAACCATT
>NW_023994336.1:40000-60000 GCF_015586225.1 Lucilia sericata | reverse complement strand
TATCTATCTCTATCTATCTATCTATCTATCTATCTATCTATCTATCTATCTATCTATCTATCTATCTATCTATCTATCTATCTATCTATCTATCTATCTATCTATCTATCTATCTATCTATCTATCTATCTTCTATCTATCTATCTATCTATGTATCTATCTATCTATCTATCTATATCTATCTATCTATCTAGCTATCTATCTTATCTATCTATCTATCTATCTATCTATCTATCTATCTATCTATCTATCTATCTAGCTATCTATCTATCTATCTATCTATCTATCTATCTATCTATCTATCTATCTATCTATCTATCTATCTATCTCTATCTATCTATCTATGTATCTATCTATCTAATCTAGTTCTATGTAATCTATCTATCTATTTCTATCTATCTATCTAGCTATCTATCTATCTATCTATCTATCTATCTATCTTATCTATCTATCTATCTATCTATCTATCTATCTATCTATCTATCTCTAGCTATCTATCATTATCTATCTATCTATCTATCTATCTATCTATCTATCTATCTATCTATCTATCTATCTATCTATCTATCTATCTATCTATCTATCTATCTATCTATCTATCTATCTATCTATCTATCTATCTATCTATCTATCTATCTATCTATCTATCTATCTATCTATCTATCTATCTATATGGCTGAGGGAATCCCATATGGATTCAAATTTTATCAATTTCAGGTCTTTTATAATCGCCGATAATCTATGTATATATGATCACTAGTACGGGATCTAGATTTTTCATTAAAAATCTACATTCCAACGATTTACCGAGAAGCAACAAAAAGTATTGCTCTGAAATTTTATGAACGAAAGACTAATTTTAACAGGTTGAATTGAATTTAAAAGAACAGTTTCCTGCACATTAATAATACTGAAAAAACTTATTCCTTTAAATCATCATCAAAAAGAATTCCCAGAAAAAGCGAAACATCGACAATATTGTCCTCCTGTCTCGTTAACAATTATTTATATGATTTACGTGTAATATCCGTGTGCAAGTAGAATTCTTTTAATATTTTCATAAACATAATAGAATCAAACAATTTCCATTATTTTATTATAGTTTGGAAAACAAATCACTGTGACACATTAAGACGCTCTATAACGTACATAGAATACGCAATCCCTACATTAAAGAATTTTCTTTACTGTTTTATTTTTTTATAGAAAATTTTCAATTCACCTTTTTTAATTCATTCATTTTGAAGTTCTTTTTGTTTCATTTCAGTTTTAAAACAGTTAAGGTCTGCTTAAATGGTTTCCAAGAATTTCACAAGATCGAAAATCGTTGTTAGATATTGTGTCGGTGGCATTTCATTTTTATGACATAGAAATGATTAGAAATCAATTGTTGGAAAATAGAAAGAAAAAAAATAAATGTACAAATTTCATTTTATAAAAGAGGCAAGGCGGATGTTGCATTAGGTAAACAGGCAACACACCAATAACAATAACAGTGCTGGTGTACAGGCAGGCTTATGTATGGGTGTTAGTGTATATCAGTGCGTTATCCTTAAGCAGGTCGTATCCCTTCAAACATTTAAAAGAGAAAACTATTGCGCATCACCCCAGACGCCACGTCAGAAACACTTCTGGACGATTGTCAAACGAGAACGCACATTTTACAAAAACAAAATACATTGATTTCGAATTTTCGTCTTCTAGAAATATACTTTTAAGTTACTTCCGGATGATAGTTAGAAGAGTGCATCCATTTTGCTTAAACAAAAAACCATGCCTGTTGAATTTTTTTCATCTGGAAGTATACGTTTTAGTGACTTCTGTATGAGAGTTGGGTGAGAACACACATTTTACAATAACAAAATACATTGTTTCCTAATTTGTATCTTCTTGATTTGTATGATTATGTCACTTCTGGAAGACAGTTTGAAGAGTGTTCACATTAATGTTGTATTTTATTCATCTGGAAGTGTGGATTGTAGTCACTTCTGTACAATTGTCAGACGAGAGCACACATTTTACAAAAACAAAATACATTGATTTCTAGTTTTCGCCGTCTGGAAGTATACTTTTAGGTTACTTCCTGATGATAGTAAGAAGAGTACAAAAACAAAAAAATATAAATACTCCATTTTTTAGCGTGAAAAAAAATAAAAATAAATAATGCAGAAATTTCAGTGATGTTTTGTGTTTTGTTCAGTCATGTTCAGTTTTAATTATTCATCGTAAAACTTAAATGAGTTATTGAATTTAATGTTCATAGAAAAATAGTGTAATTAAAATATTGTGAATCTTAAGTAATAAAAAACAATATGACAGTGTTGTGTTAAAAATCAACTGTTAATAAACATTTAAGAAGGTTTTCTTAATTGGCGAAGTGTATTAAATATATACCAAAAAGTATAAGGAAGGATTATATAAATAAAATTAAAAAGTAAGTTGTCATTTTAAAATACCATTTTAGGAATATGTTAACAACTCTAAACGGCTTCCATTTCCAATATTTTTAAAAAAGTCTAATATGTTTAATTAAAAATGTTTAGGAGGTATAAGCATTTAAAGACTTTTTCAAGTTGCACATTTCGGCTTTCATTTGATGAACATTGCATTTTTAACATATTTAGATTTATTTGAGTTAAATCTTAACTTTCAATATTTTTAAAACTATTTGCGCGTTTAGGTCTGGAATCATTATATTGAAATTAATACTACTGTTTTATACATAAATTATTTTTTGACTTGGGTCATTCGACACGTAATTGCCCATATAAGATATTTAATATTGAAATCAGATAGTTTTAAACCCACCTTTTTTAAATAAATACAATTTTATTAATTTTCATATAGCTTTGGATTTAAAATAGTATTGCAATATTAGTGTCAAAAGCAATATCCCGTTTAGGGTCGTTAAGGTGTTTCTATCGTTGGTGACTGTAAATAATTTAAAAAATAATCCATGACTTCGTAATTTCAGATCTTTATAGACGGTTTAATTCCAAGTTATTGAAAAAATGTTCATGAAAGGTAATGTTTTTATTGATTCAAAACAATAAATAAATAAATTAATTAATTTTTAATTATTTTATTTTTTAGAAAGCAGTAGCTAATATTGTACCCCCTATTAAAATACTTCTAACCGAATTAAAATATAAAAAAGGGATCTGGTAAGTTATATATGTCTTATTTCATCACGTGGTTCCATTAAAAATGTCGATTATTTGCAGAAAATGTAAAAAATGGATCTGACCGTTTAAACTTTGGTGGTAAATGTATTGGACATGAGAGAATCTTATTTTTATTGCTTCCTAAAGTATAACTGGTAATTTCAATAAATACAAAAGTATGTATATTCAATATTAATTATAAAATTATTTTGGTTTATTTCGTTGAAGGATTAATGCGTTTCATAATATAACTCTTACAATTTGATGGATTAATCATAAAATTGATGAAGAACTACAAAAATATTTAAGAGTCCAACGTTTTACAATTTTTGGAAGTATACCAGTCAGCAGTTGGAATATTAATACAGATTCCCTGAAAATTATCTTATTATAAGGTAATAATTCTAAATTTTTGATACATATGTACATTAGACCGACTCACTCTGTATGGAAAGCAAAAACGTGTTTTTGTTACCCCTCCCAAAATTTACCTTGCTATGTTTTATGATGATTCCCAAAATATTTTAAGTGACCGCTGGACCAAATTAAAAAAAGGTATTTTGGAATTATTTTTTTTTAATTTTTGTTTGTTTTGAAACAAAATATCCAATACGGGGTATCGTTTAAAAGGTATTTTAAAGTCGCGTCCAATGATGTATTAATCATAAATAACCGTTTGCTTATAATTGTCATATTCCAAAATATTTAAAATTGTTAAGTTTTTACTAAGAAAAATTAAATATATGCACAATTTTGCAAATTTTGCGCACCACTAGACTTGGCTTCAAAAAACCTTTCAAATGATACCACATACTGTATATATTGTTTAAGAAATGCTGTATAATTTAAAACAAAATAACTAAAAAGGGACTTTTTTGTAACCGGTTCAGCTCACGAACGGCCATCGATAGACTAGAAATATTTTGGGAACCATTATAAAACATAACAAAGATTTTTTGAAGCTGGATAAAATATTGAATTTAACATGAAGAATCGTGTTCCCATACGATATTTTCTTTAAAACTGTCCAGCTCACGAATGGACAACACTTAACCGAAAATATTTTGGGTAACATCATATACAGCGAATATTATGAGGGGGTAACTCAAGCACCATTTTTTGTTAGTCGGTCTAATGTACATACATATATTACTTTTTTTAGATTAGTTGTTAAATCAATTATATTTTCTACTATTTTAATTTCAATTAATTCAATAAAAACTATAAAATTTCATTTTATTTAGATTTATTTTTATAGATTTTATTTTGGTGAGTATACAAATAGAAGAAGAGAAAACTCATCTTCTAGAAGACGAGAATACTCATCTTCTAGAAGAAGAGAATACTCATCTTCAAGAAGAAGAGAATACTCTTCTTCTAGAAGAAGAGAAAACTCATCTTCTAGAAGAAGAGAAAACTCATCTTCTAGAAGATAAGATAGGAACACTTCTAGAGGATACTAGGTAGTCACTTCAAGAAGTGACTTCCTAGTCACATCTAGAAGAGTCTTTGGCAATACCTTACTTCCAAGAGTCATCTAGAAGTTTCTTCTGCGGGTCTTCTAGAAGTATCTTCCAAGTTACTATTAGACGTTCCCCAGCTCGGCATCAGTTCTTCCCGACTGGTGACAAGAATTATTATACTTCCGCAACATCGCTGGCGAGCTTTTAGCACGTTTGGAAGTTTCACACGGGTAACTTCCGCAATAGAAAATGTTTGTAGGGATTAGTTTGGGTTTCGTTCAAGTGTTGGTGTTTGCTATTTATTGCTGTTGTTGTTGCTTTTATCATTTCATATTTCGTATATCTTACGTTGTGCTGATAACCTTTTGTTCTCAGCAAGTTATTGAAGGGATGGATCAATGCTCGATTTTTTGTATCTTTCTTTCTTGTGTTTTTTTCTTTGGTTCATTGTACACTTTTCCATGAAATTTGAAACCTTTCACTAACTTGAGTTACAACCAGTACCTTTTACGTTGAGTTTGGTGTTTATTGTTGTTGTTGGTGTTGTTTAGGTTCATGTTTTTATTCAGACGAAAATTATATTCTATGCACTTTGTAAATGATCGTTTACTTTAAAGTATATACTTGCTTACACGCACAGATTGTTAAAAGAAATCCGTGTCGTTGGTGCAGCTGTGATTAGAATAATAGTAATGCTTGACGTATGCATAGATCGTTCAGAATTTTCCGAAAATTTGACATTTGACCTTACTACGTTGGATTACCGATCCATGGCTCGATATATAATTCTCGGATTAGCAGTCATAATAGTGCCTTAGTATTCTACTTAAATTTGATACAGTTATAGGACTATCGGAGAGAGACCAAGATCAAGAGTTTTCAGTTTTTAAACCCTTACTGTCAAATATGATAACGTCGGCCAGCGGAATTTTAAAGGGTAGAAAACTGTCAATCAGCTTTACCAAACAAAATTTCAAACTTGTAAATTTTCATTTTGAAACTTCTGCTATTATTTCAACCACAACTATAACTTCTTAAGACCACTAACACGAACACACAGATTTTTTTTTGTTATTGATTTTGATCATTCTTGATCCAAAAGGCAGGTTTAGCATTCACACACAAAATACTCTAGTAATAAGTCCTTCAAGTATGAATACAAAGTAAATGCTTGTCATCCTTTTTTGTAATCTTTATATAATATATTAAGGAGACTCTCTACACAACACACAGTATGTTCCCATTACAAAAACTACACTAAATATATTAACTATTTGTTTAAGTATGTATAAATACCAATACATACACTTAATACATAAGAGGACGTTAATAGTATTGTGGTGGTTGTTTATTACTGTTAAGGATTGTTTTCTTTTGAAACACATGTGCATTTTAAGTGTTCCCACGGTTTCCACTTTCCTTTCAAGTGCTCGGTAAAGGACCTGCTGCTGCTGTTGATGGTGCTCCGGCAGATTTTTGCTGTAACTAGACAATTTTCACTGGTGTTTGTTTTCTTTTTTTTTGTTTTTTTGTTTGAAAAGATTGTCACGCTGACACTGAGGAGATCCTTTAGAAATAGTTATTTATTCATGCTTTTCATTTATTATAAGGAACAATATGGCAAGAAATGCAATGTGTTTGCATTGACATTAAGGAAGCAATGTTTTAAAATTGACGTCATTTTTAAGAAATGAATACAAGGAACCAGGAATTTTGAAAGTATCTAAACGGCTGTTAGAAGTACTAAAATATTGCATTTAAGTACAATTCATTAGTTATAGTAATTAAGAATATTTCATGCATGAGTTTGAGACAAAAGAAATTGCATGAGAACTGCTGGTTAGAAAAAAAATTCAATTAATATTAATTTTAGTTCCGATATAAGGAACCAATTGAATGGTTCCAATACGAGAAAAGGAAATGGCTTCTTTTTTGCTTTCGAAACTCAATCTTTTGTAAAACCTAAGATCTATTACACTTCTGTAATTCACGTTACGTAGATAGATAGATAGATAGATAGATAGATAGATAGAAGAAGGATGTATCTATGTTACATCAAATCCGAAGATAGTGTTCGCATCACTGGTCTAACAGACTAGAACACTACCCACTATGTTTGCTATAACTAATTGAGTATCTTGTGCGCTCGTTTACCAGTGTCTCTGGTGGGAACTGAATTCACGACCTCCGGTCTAACAGACTAGAACACTACTTAAGAATATTTTTGAAATAGTTGGTTGAGTTTTTAATACTAGAATGAACTAGAACTGAACTAGAACTGAACTAGAACTAGAACTAGAACTAGAACTGAACTAGAACTAACTGAACTGAACTAGAACTGAACTAGAACTGAACTAGAACTGAACTAGAACTGAACTAGAACTGAACTAGAACTGAACTAGAACTGAACTAGAACTGAACTAGAACTGAACTAGAACTGAACTAGAACTGAACTAGAACTGAACTAGAACTGAACTAGAACTGAACTAGAACTGAACTAGAACTGAACTAGAACTGAACTAGAACTGAACTAGAACTGAACTAGAACTGAACTAGAACTGAACTAGAACTGAACTAGAACTGAACTAGAACTGAACTAGAACTGAACTAGAACTGAACTAGAACTGAACTAGAACTGAACTAGAACTGAACTAGAACTGAACTAGAACTGAACTAGAACTGAACTAGAACTGAACTAGAACTGAACTAGAACTGAACTAGAACTGAACTAGAACTGAACTAGAACTGAACTAGAACTGAACTAGAACTGAACTAGAACTGAACTAGAACTGAACTAGAACTGAACTAGAACTGAACTAGAACTGAACTAGAACTGAACTAGAACTAAACCAGAACTGAACTAGAACTGAACTAGAACTGAACTAAAACTGAACTAGAACTGAACTAGAACTGAACTAGAACTGAACTAGAACTGAACTAGAACTGAACTAGAACTGAACTAGAACTGAACTAGAACTGAACTAGAACTGAACTACAACTGAACTACAACTGAACTAGAACTGAACTAGAACTGAACTAGAACTGAACTAGAACTGAACTAGAACTGAACTAGAACTGAACTAGAACTGAACTAGAACTGAACTAGAACTGAACTGGAACTGAACTACAACTGAACTAGAACTGAACTAGAACTGAACTAGAACTGAACCAGAACTGAACTAGAACTGAACTAGAACTGAACTAGAACTGAACTAGAACTGAACTAGAACTGAACTAGAACTGAACTAGAACTGAACTAGAACTGAACTAGAACTGAACTAGAACTGAACTAGAACTGAACTAGAACTGAACTAGAACTGAACTAAAACTGAACTAGAACTGAACTAGAACTGAACTAGAACTGAACTAGAACTGAACGACATGTAAAGTTTCAAAACATTGCAACGATGCTTTGTTTATTTTCACGTTCTAAAATATAGAAGATGCAAAGTATTGTTTTTAGTAAATCAGCTGTTTGTGTAGTTTTAGCAAATAAGTTCAACAAGCATCAACTTTAAAACTGATGCTATGATTGCCATATCGCTGCGTTTCTAATACTTGTCGATGACGTTTTGAAACAGTATGCATTGTCAATATTTTGTACTGCGGCGTTATGAAACACTATACTTTGTTCGTACACAAAGCAACTGACGTTTTGGAAGTCAGCCTATAAGTATATATGTTGTCAGCATCATATCATTTGGACTTTAGTCAGAGTGTGTTCACTCATTCAGCTATGAACGAGCAGTGTTGATGAATATTTATTTGTTTTGCTATTTTCTTTTATTTTTTTCGAATCTAATTTACGTTCAGGACGATGATTTCCTGTAGAAGGAACTTATAAACTTCCGTTATTTCCGCACACAACTCACGAGACTATTAAAACTTGTTTTAATATGTAGACAGCATAAAAATAATTAGAATCAAGGGCGAGTCAACACAACACAACACTGTCATTATTACTTTAGATCAAAAGTTATTGTAATGCGACAAAACCAAATACGACGATATATAAAGTGCAAACAAAAAGCTCTCCAACAACACATCATCATAGTAGTTGATGTTTTTTTTTTGTTGTTGTTGTAGAGCAGAAGCGTTGGAATATTTACAGCGATGGAGAAGTGACTAGGAGTAGACACTTAGAAGGTGATGGACCAATTCATTTAAAGAAACTCAATTGTTTACAGAGCGCTTTAGATAAATCGTAGACAATCTGAGTTCAGCTCTTTCGAACTGTGAGGTCTTAAGTAAACATTGTAATCCTTGACAATAAAGGTCTTCTATTTAACAACAATCCTCCATTATTCCCGATACATTGCCATCTCTGATCGCTTACTTACAACATTCTTATTTAGTATTTAAGTAGTTCTGTATGGGGATGTTTAGTTATATGTACCGGTAGCAAGTAAAGTACTTGTATTTTAATGCACACTCTTTTATAGAATGGTTTAGCATATGACTACACACATAGTCATACTTTTAAGCGTCCTTTATGTCATTAACATCGTTTTCCTTGCCAAGACAAAATCAACAGGAACATAAACTCTAACCATCCATCACCCACTTTCACTTTGTTGCTTTTGCTCTACTTATTTGTATGTTGTAAGTTGCAAATGCCTTTGGACTCTTGTCATACACCACAGGAAAGATAAAGGAATGGATGGTTGTACTCTATAAATGGTTATATGTTTTATTTGACAGTTTGGAACATAAGGGATCTAAGATGTCAAAGTTTAAGCAATATCTATCTATCTATCTATCTATCTATCTATCTATCTATCTATCCATCTATCTATCTATCTATCTATCTATCTATCTATCTATCTATCTATCTATCTATCTATCTATCTATCTATCTATCTATCTATCTATCTATCTATCTATCTATCTATCTATCTATCTATCTATCTATCTATCTATCTATCTATCTATCTATCTATCTATCTATCTATCTATCTATCTATCTATCTATCTATCTATCTATCTATCTATCTATCTATCTATCTATCTATCTATCTATCTATCTATCTATCTATCTATCTATCTATCTATCTATCTATCTATCTATCTATCTATCTATCTATCTATCTATCTATCTATCTATCTATCTATCTATCTATCTATCTATCTATCTATCTATCTATCTATCTATCTATCTATCTATCTATCTATCTATCTATCTATCTATCTATCTATCTATCTATCTATCTATCTATCTATCTATCTATCTATCTATCTATCTATCTATCTATCTATCTATCTATCTATCTATCTATCTATCTATCTATCTATCTATCTATCTATCTATCTATCTATCTATCTATCTATCTATCTATCTATCTATCTATCTATCTATCTATCTATCTATCTATCTATCTATCTATCTATCTATCTATCTATCTATCTATCTATCTATCTATCTATCTATCTATCTATCTATCTATCTATCTATCTATCTATCTATCTATCTATCTATCTATCTATCTATCTATCTATCTATCTATCTATCTATCTATCTATCTATCTATCTATCTATCTATCTATCTATCTATCTATCTATCTATCTATCTATCTATCTATCTATCTATCTATCTATCTATCTATCTATCTATCTATCTATCTATCTATCTATCTATCTATCTATCTATCTATCTATCTATCTATCTATCTATCTATCTATCTATCTATCTATCTATCTATCTATCTATCTATCTATCTATCTATCTATCTATCTATCTATCTATCTATCTATCTATCTATCTATCTATCTATCTATCTATCTATCTATCTATCTATCTATCTATCTATCTATCTATCTATCTATCTATCTATCTATCTATCTATCTATCTATCTATCTATCTAACTATCTTAAGCGTTCCTTTTGCAGTGCCTCAGGTCTACCAGACTAGAGCACTAAACTTTATATGAAAAGCCCTGGCTCTTCATATGAGGGGAAAGTCCTCGAACAACCCCAAGATCTTTTTCTCCATTCAACCCTTTTACATTTAGGGCGCTGTCGGTTTGAAAAGAATATTTTATAAGTCCACCTCCTTTGAGGAGAACTTTTATTAGGCCTGTGCGGAGTAATCTAAATTTTTGCAGGGATATAGATCATCATTAAAACAATCTTAACGAACTTGTCAATATTCATTTGAACCATCAAAAATAATGATCACTATTCACAGCTATTTATCACAAGTTTAAAGTACAGTTCATAAAGTTCAATACAACCCACAGCTTTTTGTTGTTGTTGTTTAACAAACTTCCTTCACACAACCATCTACAAACACACACAGCCAGCCTTCTTCAACTTTACTATAATGTCTGTTCATTTATACTTTAACAACATTCACTATTAAATGTGTATGTATGTATATGTGTATGGCTTTTGTATTTGCTTCCTTGCTTCAAGGCTTTTGAATACTGTCGCTTCCTTGAAAATGTTCAACTTCCTGTTTCCGGGATATACTCTCAACTTATTGTAACATTTTGCATTTTCGAGAACATTTTCAGGAAACAAAGTACGTCGCCCTGTTACCATTTACAATTTACATTAAGAAGAAAGGCCTACACAGCATAACACACCAACACCCCATAACTGTTTCCACATTTAAATATTTGTTAGTAGTTTGTTTTTTTTTTTTCATATTCTCTCTCTGTGTTGCTTTTCACATCTTTCACCCGTTTAACATCCTTTTTTTCCGTGTGTTGTACCTCCTGCTGACAGTTCCTGTTTGTAATGTAATGTTTAATACACATGTTCGTTGGTTGGTTCATTTATTCAGTTCATTTAGTTTGTATATTTTCCTTCTACTCCTCCTCGTCCTCTATCGACTTCTTTTCCTCCTCCATCTCGTTCATTTATTTCAAGTGATTGTTTGTTCTGTATTTTTTACTGTAGTTGTTTTATATTTTGTTGTTGCTTATTTATGTACAATATTAAGTTGGTAGATATAACGAAGGTATCCTTTATGGCCTGTTTTATGCTTTATAGACATTAGTGGTGGTCAAGACAGATCAGATGATATTGATGTATACATATCTTGAGATTTTTAAGATCTTTTTTAAAACATTAATTTTGGAAGCAAAGTGTTTTGATAAGAAATTGTTTGTCTATGGGATTATTCTCCTTGTCGACTAAGAAAAAATACCTCAGGAGGAAGTCAGTCGGACTAAACAGATATCTTAGTCTGCGCTTTCAAGATGCTATTGAAGGGATTCTTATAAGCAACTTATAAGTCCAGACTATAGTCTATAGTCCAGACTATAGTCTATAGTCCAGACTATAGTCTATAGTCCAGACTATAGTCTATAGTCCAGACTATAGTCTATAGTCCAGACTATAGTCTATAGTCCAGACTATAGTCTATAGTCCAGACTATAGTCTATAGTCCAGACTATAGTCTATAGTCCAGACTATAGTCTATAGTCCAGACTATAGTCTATAGTCCAGACTATAGTCTATAGTCCAGACTATAGTCTATAGTCCAGACTATAGTCTATAGTCCAGACTATAGTCTATAGTCCAGACTATAGTCTATAGTCCAGACTATAGTCTATAGTCCAGACTATAGTCTATAGTCCAGACTATAGTCTATAGTCCAGACTATAGTCTATAGTCCAGACTATAGTCTATAGTCCAGACTATAGTCTATAGTCCAGACTATAGTCTATAGTCCAGACTATAGTCTATAGTCCAGACTATAGTCTATAGTCCAGACTATAGTCTATAGTCCAGACTATAGTCTATAGTCCAGACTATAGTCTATAGTCCAGACTATAGTCTATAGTCCAGACTATAGTCTATAGTCCAGACTATAGTCTATAGTCCAGACTATAGTCTATAGTGATAGTCTATAGTCCAGATATGTCTATAGTCCGCTATAGTCTATATGTCCAGACTATAGTCCAGACTATAGTCTATAGTCCACTATAGTCATAGTCCGAGTCTATAGTCAGATATGTCCGACTATAGTCAGACTATAGTCTATAGTCCAGACTATAGTCTATAGTCCAGACTATAGTCTAAGTCCAGACTATAGTACTATAGTCCAGATATTCTATAGTCCAACTATAGTCTAGTCCATGAGCCAGATATAGTCTATAGTCCAGACTATAGTCTATAGTTCGACTATAGTCTATAGTCCAGACTATAGTCTATAGCCAGACTTAGTCTATAGTCCAGACTATAGTCTATAGTCCAGACTATAGTCTATAGTCCAGACTATAGTCTATAGTCCAGACTATAGTCTATAGTCCAGACTATGTCTATAGTCCAGACTATAGTCTATAGTCCAGACTATAGTCTATAGTCCAGACTATAGTCTATAGTCCAGACTATAGTCTATAGTCCAGACTATAGTCTATAGTCCAGACTATAGTCTATAGTCCAGACTATAGTCTATAGTCCAGACTATAGTCTATAGTCCAAACTATAGTCTATAGTCCAGACTATAGTCTATAGTCCAGACTATAGTCTAAAGTCCAGACTATAGTCTATAGTCCAGACTATAGTCTATAGTCCAGACTATAGTCTATAGTCTAGACTATAGTCTATAGTCCAGACTTTTGTATATAGACCAGACTATAGTCTAGTCTGTAGTCCAGACTTTAGCCTAGTCTATAGTCCATACTATAGCCTAGTCTATAGTCCAGACTATAGCCTAGTCTGTAGTCAAGACTATAGTATAGTCTATAGACCAGACTATAGTCTAGTCTGTAGTCCAGACTATAACCTAGTCTATAGTCCATACAATAGCCTAGTCTGTAGTCCAGACTATAGCCTAGTCTATAGTCAAGACTATAGTTCAGACTTTAACTAGTCTATAGTCCAGACTATAGTTTAGACTTTAACTAGTCTATAGTCTAGACTATAGCCTAGTATATAGTCCTGTCTTAGCTTAGTCTATAGTCCAGACTATAGCCTAGACTTTAGTCCGTACTTTAGGCTATTCTATAGTCCGAACTATAGGCTAGACTATAGTCCAGACTATAGTCTATTATATAGACCAGACTATAGTCCAGTTTGATTTTAAAAGGATTCATACTCCGACACTTAGTTCGTTAGTATTTGCCAGTCAATTCTTCTGCGAGATGTAATATCTACAATAACATTGCCCCCTAGATGTTTCGATTTAATTTCTTTGAAGGTAAAAAAAAGTCAGCATTTTGCAGTCAAAACACCATTGAAAATGTTGACTTAACAATTTAAAAATATCTACTTCTTCCGTTCCTTAAAATATCCTAAACAGCGCCTGTATGGAAAGGCAGGAATTTTAACTTGTATAAAAATATATTTTTAAATAAAAAAACAACATTAAATGACTTCACCAACTTCCGTGTATGTATTTCAATCGGCCATATTTGCGGGTAAAAGAACAGAAAAAAATACGATTAAAGGATTTGACAAGTTAAATGCTATGGTTGATGATAAATATAATGAATAGAATAAACATTATAGGCCATTATAGGGTAACTAATGATTAAGGATGCAAAGCCGAAAGTCCTAAAAATTTTGAATTATTAGGAATATCTATAAACATATATATATATATATTGCTCTAGAAGAAGAAACTTGCCATAGGTCTATAGGGATCGGTCCAAGCTTCAACACCTTATAAAATGACTAGGAAGATTCAAAGGGATTCAAATAAGATCAATATTTTATATATTTTGACAACAGAATAAACATTTTTACAGAACCACTTAATATTCATCAAAAAAATGAAAATGATTACATATCGAAACAATATGATTGATAATTCCCATAAACAAAAAATACAGTTTTAAGGAACAATACTTTTGATCCAAACAATAGAGATTAAAAATATGTATGATGAACTCCATATAATATTTGTTCCTCTGTACATTTTGAGTATTTAAAGTGGCGTTCAAAATTCCCATAATTCTACTTGTTGAACTAATTAGGGATTCATGGCACATTGTTTGAAAAACTTTTTAAATTTACGTACATTACGTACTATAATACTAAACTTTTAAACCCTACCTTCTTCTTATGACGTCCAAATCACATATACATACATACAGATACATAATAATCCCCATAAATGTTTGTGTGACATACAAACACTTCTGGATTTTCTATGGAATGAAAGGTGAAATTCAAAATCTTAACAAGAATCCAATGTGGAAAGAAACAAATCGTCCAACAACCGCAATTGACAGCGCATACATGCACAGCAAGAAAAATCGAATGCAGATAGGGCTGAAGTTTTCTAAAATGGGTATTGATTTGTTATATTAATAGATTTTAGATTAGATTGAAAAGTAGAATCTTTACTTCTGTCGGGCCCGTTGTATGGACAATTTTAATATGTCCGGACTATTTTCTATATTATAGTCTAGTCTATAGTCCAAAATGTAGTCTGGTCTAAAGTTCCCAGAATATAGTCTAGTCTAGTCTAGTCTATAGTCCAGCCTATTGTTTAGTCCAGTCTATAATCTAGTCTATAGTCCAGACTTTAATCTTGCCCACTACAATAGTCTACTATATTGTGCAGACTATAGTCTAGCCTATACTTCAGACTATAGTTCAGACTATAGTCCAAACTATAGTCTAGTCTATATTTCAGATTATAGTCTAGTCTATAGTCTATTCTATCGTCCAGAATATACTCTAGTCCAGACTATAGTCCAGACTATAGTATAGTCTATAGTCTAGTCTATATTTCAGACTATAGTCTAGTCTATAGTGCAGACTAGTCTATCGTAAAGAACATAGTCTAGTCTATAGTGCAGACTAGTCTATCGTAAAGAACATAGTCTAGTCTATAGTGCAGACTATAGTCTGTCTAGTCTATAGTCAAGACCACAATCTAGTCAATAGTCCAGACTAGTCTAGTCTAGTATAGACTATAGTCTAGTCTAGTCAATAGTCCAGACTATAGTCTAGTCTAGTATAGACTATAGTCTAGTCTATAGTTCAGACCATAGTCTATAGTTCAGACTATAGTCTAGTCTATAGTTCAGACTATAGTCTAGTCTATATTTCAGACTATAGTTCAGACTATAGTCCAAACTATAGTCTAGTCTATATTTTAGATTATAGTCTAGTCTATAGTACAGACTATAGTCTAGTCAAGTCAATAATCAAGACTACAGTCTAGTCAATAGTCCAGACTATAGTCTAGTCAATAGTCCAGGCTACAGTCTAGTCTAGTCAATAGTCTAGTCTAGTCAATAGTCTAGTCTAGTCAATAGTCTAGTCTAGTCAATAGTCTAGTCTAGTCAATAGTCTAGTCTAGTCAATAGTCTAGTCTAGTCAATAGTACCGACTATAGTCTAGTCTAGTATATAGTCCAAACTATAGTCTAGTCTAGTCAATAGTCCAGACTATAGTCTAGTCTATAGTCCAGACTATAGTCTCGTCTATAGGTCAGACTATTGGCTAGTCTATAGTTCAGACTATAGTCTAGTCTATAGTCCAGAATATAGTCTAGTCTATAGTTCAGACTATAGTCTAGTCTATAGTTCAGACTATAGTCTAGTCTATAGTCAAGACTATAGTCTAGTCTATTGTCCAGACTATAGTCTAGTCTATAGTCCAGACTATAGTCTAGACTATAGTCCAGACTATAGTCTAGTCTATTCCAGACTAGTCTGGTCTATAGTCCAGACTACATTCTAGTCTATAGTCCAGACTATAGTCAAGTCTATAGTCTAGACTATAGTTTAGTCTATAGTCTAGTCCATAGTCCAGACTATAGTCTAGTCTATAGTCCAGACTATAGTCTAATCTATAGTCCAGACTATAGTCTAGTCTATAGTCCAGACTATAGTCTAGTCTATAGTCCAGACTATAGTCTAGTCTATAGTCCAGACTATAGTCTAGTCTATAGTCTCAAAAAGACTCAACTTTTAAACTTTAAGGATCCATGATTCAATCAAGTACTACTCGATTAAAAAATTATTTTTCTTGAAGTGTAACACACTATACATGTACTGTTTGACAGTAGACGATGACAGTTAATGATTAAACGTTAACAGAATATCATACATCCATCCACACAGTCAAATACCTTTTTGATTAGGAAGAAATGTTATTATTGTGAAGGTGCATGCATCATCTTGTATGCAAACAAGCTTTGAAAGGGGGACGACGTGGGTTGTATACAACATGTACATAATTCGATTTGTCCAAAAGAATCAAGACGACCACGACGGCAACGACGACACGGATGGACAAACGTTCGAACGGACATTGCACCTACACTTGTTTCAATTCATTTGTCTTTTTTTATTTCTTCTTCATTTATTTATTATCACATAATACTTAGTATGTAGTCGTGTGTGTACTTTCATTAGGGATTGGCTTTTCTTGGGTTGGTTGGTTGGCTTCATTTTGTTTTTGGCCTGGCTTAACTTGATTCGAAGTTAAAATGAAACAAATGGATTTTGTAACCGCAGAATTGAAAACAACAACAACAACAGCAACAAAAATAAACCTTTTAGAACAAATAATTATTCTGTAAGCAGTACGCAGGCGCATTTGCTTTAGTTAGTTGTTGCATACAAACACAAGTGGTTGGGGCATCGTTGTTTAAATGTTTTTTTATAGGGAACATGCACGTGAAGGAATTAAACAATTTGTTGTTGTTGCTGTTGCCGTTGCTGTTATTATTATTGTTGTTGATTGCTGTTGACTGCATTTGTATTGTTGCATTTGCCGATCATAATTTGTATGCACATGTTGATGTGTTGTGTACAATGCAAATGAACACATTTTAACAAAGTGTTTACGATCATTTCACTTGATATACATAGTTACTTATACATACATACATATGAATATATCTAAAGAGTATGTATGTATGTACATTTAAGATATACACAATCCGAAAGAATATTAAATTTATATTACAAGCACTTGCTGAACAGCGATTACGTACTTAATACTTTTTTTTAGTACAATTGACTGCAGTCACAGTAGTTTGTTCAAAATGATGGAAATGCAAAAGAATTAATTTAACCGCTACATTAAATAAAATAAAAAAATCACTAAGAAATTAAAGAACAAGAGTACATATAGTTCATACATACATAGGTAGTACGTGCATGTATATGTACATTAGAGGTGTTCCAAATCATTTTGTTATTCCAAATATGATTGAGATAACAATTGCCATTGTTATTTATTCTTTACTCTAGTCTATAATCCAGTCTATAGTTTAGTCTATAGTCTAGTCTATAGTCTAGTCTATAGTCTAGTCTATAGTCTAGTCTATAGTCTAGTCTATAGGCTAGTCTATAGTCTAGTCTATAGTCTAGTCTATAGTCTAGTCTATAGTCTAGTCTATAGTCTAGTCTATAGTCTAGTCTATAGTCTAGTCTATAGTCTAGTCTATAGTCTAGTCTATAGTCTAGTCTATAGTCTAGTCTATAGTCTAGTCTATAGTCTAGTCTATAGTCTAGTCTATAGTCTAGTCTAGTCTATAGTCTAGTCTATAGTCTAGTCTATAGTCTAGTCTATAGTCTAGTCTATAGTCTAGTCCATAGTCTAGTCTATAGTCTAGTCTAGTCTATAGTCTAGTCTATAGTCTAGTCTAGTCTATAGTCTAGTCTATAGTCTAGTCTAGTCTATAGTCTAGTCTATAGTCTAGTCTATAGTCTAGTCTATAGTCTAGTCTATAGTCTAGTCTATAGTCTAGTCTATAGTCTGGTCTATAGTCTAGTCTATAGTCTAGTCTATAGTCTAGTCTATAGTCTAGTCTATAGTCTAGTCTATAGTCTAGTCTATAGTCTAGTCTATAGTCTAGTCTAGTCTAGTCTATAGTCTAGTCTATAGTCTAGTCTATGGTCTAGTCTATAGTCTAGTCTATAGTCTAGTCTATAGTCTAGTCTATAGTCTAGTCTATAGTCTAGTCTATAGTCTAGTCTATAGTCTAGTCTATAGTCTAGTCTATAGTCTAGTCTATAGTCTAGTCTATAGTTTAGTCTATAGTCTAGTCTATAGTCTAGTCTATAGTCTAGTCTATAGTCTAGTCTATAGTCTAGTCTATAGTCTAGTCTATAGTCTAGTCTATAGTCTAGTCTATAGTCTAGTCTATAGTCTAGTCTATAGTCTAGTCTATAGTCTAGTCTATAGTCTAGTCTATAGTCTAGTCTATAGTCTAGTCTATAGTCTAGTCTATAGTCTAGTCTATAGTCTAGTCTATAGTCTAGTCTATAGTCTAGTCTATAGTCTAGTCTATAGTCTAGTCTATAGTCTAGTCTATAGTCTAGTCTATAGTCTAGTCTATAGTCTAGTCTATAGTCTAGTCTATAGTCTAGTCTATAGTCTAGTCTATAGTCTAGTCTATAGTCTAGTCTATAGTCTAGTCTATAGTCTAGTCTATAGTCTAGTCTATAGTCTAGTCTATAGTCTAGTCTATAGTCTAGTCTATAGTCTAGTCTATAGTCTAGTCTATAGTCTAGTCTATAGTCTAGTCTATAGTCTAGTCTATAGTCTAGTCTATAGTCTAGTCTATAGTCTAGTCTATAGTCTAGTCTATAGTCTAGTCTATAGTCTAGTCTATAGTCTAGTCTATAGTCTAGTCTATAGTCTAGTCTATAGTCTAGTCTATAGTCTAGTCTATAGTCTAGTCTATAGTCTAGTCTATAGTCTAGTCTATAGTCTAGTCTATAGTCTAGTCTATAGTCTAGTCTATAGTCTAGTCTATAGTCTAGTCTATAGTCTAGTCTATAGTCTAGTCTATAGTCTAGTCTATAGTCTAGTCTATAGTCTAGTCTATAGTCTAGTCTATAGTCTAGTCTATAGTCTAGTCTATAGTCTAGTCTATAGTCTAGTCTATAGTCTAGTCTAGTCTAGTCTAGTCTAGTCTATAGTCTAGTCTAGTCTAGTCTATAGTCTAGTCTATAGTCTAGTCTATAGTCTAGTCTATAGTCTAGTCTATAAAAATTTGTAATTTTTTTCTAAAATCGATTTTTCGCCAAAAGTACGAACCACACTAATGTACGATTAGTTTGTATGAAAATTGTATTTGTATTTAATTTTAGGTTTAGGAACAATTTATAGAAAAATAAAATTATAAGAAAAATTCAATTTCTTTCTAAAATTTGTAATTACGTGGCAAATAACATTAGCCACCATTTGTAATAATAAAAATGGATATTTTTGTTAATGTCTACCTTTTTGAAACTTTTCATATAAGACTTTGTGTGAAATTTATTTTCTAAGAGTTATGAAAGGTCAATAAATTTTTAACCCTGAGACCAAAAATAGACATATCTAAAGGAGCTTGAAAAGCTATAATGTTAACAAATGATTTATAGAAATAACATTTGCTACAAAATTTGTCATATTTCCTTAGAATTCTGGTGATTAAACACAGACTTTTAGTTAAACTAATAAAT